>NW_025534381.1:0-211857 GCF_020615455.1 Coregonus clupeaformis | reverse complement strand
TCCATAGGACCACTTTAAGCCGTACACTCCACAGAGCTGGGCCTTATGGAAGAGTGACCAGAAAAAAGCCATTGCTTAAAGAAAAAAATAAGCAAACACGTTTGGTGTTCGCCAAAAGGCATGTGGGAGACTCCCCAAACATATGGAAGAGGTACTCTGGTCAGATGAGACTAAAAATTGAGCTTTTTGGCAATCAAGGAAAAAGCTATGTCTGGCGCAAACCCAACACCTCTCATCACCACGAGAACATGGACTGGGAAACTGGTCAGAATTGAAGGAATGATGGATGGCACTAAATACAGGGACATTCTTGAGGGAAACCTGTTTCAGTCTTCCAGAGATTTGAGACTGGGACAGAGGTTCACCTTCCAGCAGGACAATGACCCTAAGCATACTGCTAAAGCAACACTCGAGTGGTTTAAGGGTAAACATTTAAATGTATTTGAATGGCCTAGTCAAAGCCCAGACCTCAATCCAATTGAGAATCTGTGGTTTGACTTAAAGATTGCTGTACACCAGCGGAACCCATCCAACTTGAAGGATCTGGATCAGTTTTGCAAAAATCCCAGTGGTTAGATGTGCCAAGCTTATAGAGACATACCCCAAGAGACTTGCAGCTGTAATTGCTGCAAAAGGTGGCTCTACAAAGTATTGCCTTTGGGGGGGTGAATAGTTATGCACGCTCAAGTTTTCATTTTTTTGGTCTTATTTCTTGTTTGTTTCACAATAAAACATATTTTGCATCTTGAAAGTGGTAGGCATGTTGTGTAAATCAAATGATACAAACCCCACAAAAATCCATTTTAATTCCAGGTTGTAAGGCAACAAAATAGGAAAAATGCCAAGGTGGGTGAATACTTTTGCAAGCCACTGTATGCCTGCCCATACCATAACCCCAATGCCACCATTGGGCACTCTGTTCACAACATTGACATCAGCAAACCACACAACACCATCTGCCCGGTACAGTGAAACTGGGATTCATTCGTGAAGAGCACACTTCTCCAGTGTGCCAGTGGCCATCGAAGGTGAGCATTTGCCCACTGAAGTCGGTTACGACGCCAAACTGCAGTCAGGTCAAGACGCTGGTGAGGACGACAAGCACGCAGATTAGTTTCCCTGAGACGGTTTCCGACAGTTTGTACAGAAATTCTTAGGTTATGCAAACCCACAGTTTAATCAGCTGTCTGAGTGGCTCGTCTCAGATAATCCAGCAGGCAATGTTCCCTCACATCTTTGGGGGCACTGAGCAAATTTTTTAACGTTGTAAGAATTTTGTGCAACTTCTGGTGTGCGTTTACAGTGAACACTGAGGCTGTACCCTTACAGTTTTTGACAGTAGTCAATAGGCTATCGTGGCTATTTGAGCATAATGTAGGCCTACCAACAAAACCAATAGAGCAAATCCCATAACATTTTCACATGGAAATAGCTTTTGATTTCTATGATATAGCCTACAGTAGCCTATATGTGGTCTTCAATGCAGGCTTACATTGCATAAGCCTTTAAAAAACATTTACACATTATGAAGGGCTTGATATTACTTATTTTTTTGCTTGGTCTGTAACACCATGGGCCAAATAGGTGACTGTAAAGTGCATTGTGTTGTATGATTTAAGAAACCACTTTACAAAATACTATTAATTATTATTACCATACAGAGAAATAGACAATGTAGGCTACCCCTCTGCCTATTGGCTTATTTGCATATTCAAGCCTGTCTCAAAATACAACACTGCCCCTTTAATTGAGACATACGATTTTTACCTGACTGGCTTTTCAAAGACAGCTTGAAATGTAGCCTACATGTTTTGTGCTCTTGTAGGAAGCAGTAACTCCCCATTGCTGACCTATACTTATCTATAACTGGCATAATAACTGGCTAACTAGCAAAGAATATCAACATATGTGCACATGCGCGGCTCTGTGCTCTGATCTAAACTGATCTGAAAAGTGCATTCACTCAGAGGGTGATTAAAAAGACCGCCTCGTGGGCTACACACGCAATATAATTCTACTCCGTTGCGCTCTGGCTCTGCCTTCAACAAAATCACAGACTCAATCTTGCAAAGTTAGATTTGTTTTGTTGCATTGGAAAGGGGCTGATATGTTGATACGATCACAGAAAAAACGTTGATCTATATAGTGCAAACTAACTGGGCGAACTCAGGGAAGTTCAATCTCTTGCGTCTCTGGGAGGCATGGCATTTCTTCTGTGAGGCAGTCCTGGAGGAGGTTCCTGATGCGCACGTGCGTAGCTTAGCGCAGTTTAGAGGGAACATTGCCCACAGGTGAAGAAGCCGGATGTGAGGTTCTGGGCTGGCGTGGTTACATGTGGTCTGCGGTTGTGAGGCCGGTTGGACGTACTGCCAAATTCTCTAAAACAACGTTGGAGGCGGCTTATAGTAGAGAAATGAACATTCAATTATCTGGCAACAGCTCTGGTGGACATTCCTTCAATCAGCATGCCAATTGCACGCCCCTCAAAACTTGAGACATCTGTGGCATTGTGTGACAAAACTGCACATTTTAGAGTGCAGTTGCGCCTGTGTAATTATCATGCTGTTTAATCAGCTTCTTGATATGCCACACCGGTCAGGTGGATGGATTAGATTGGCAATGGAGAAATGCTCACTAACAGGGGATGTAAACAAATTTGTGCACAACATTTGAGAGACATACACCTTTTGTGCTTATGGAAAACATCTGGGATGTTTTATTTCAGCTAATGAAACATGGGACCAACACTTAACGTTGCATTTACAGTGAGGGAAAAAAGTATTTGATCCCCTGCTGATTTTGTACGTTTGCCCACTGACAAAGACATGATCAGTCTATACTTTTAATGGTAGGTTTATTTGAACAGTGAGAGACAGAATAACAACAAAAAAACGCATGTCAAAAAAGTTATAAATTGATTTGCATTTTAATGAGGGAAATAAGTATTTGACCCCTCTGCAAAACATGACTTAGTACTTGGTGGCAAAACCCTTGTTGGCAATCACAGAGGTCAGACATTTCTTGTAGTTGGCCACCAGGTTTGCACACATCTCAGGAGGGATTTTGTTCCACTCCTCTTTGCAGATCTTCTCCAAGTCATTAAGGTTTCGAGGCTGGCCGGTTTGGCAACTCGAACCTTCAGCTCCCTCCCACAGATTTTCTATGGGATTAAGATCTGGAGACTGGCTAGGCCACTCCAGGACCTTAATGTGCTTCTTCTTGAGCCACTCCTTTGTTGCCTTGGTAGTGTGTTTTGGGTCATTGTCATGTTGGAATACCTATCCACGACCCATTTTCAATGCCCTGGCTGAGGGAAGGAGGTTCTCACCCAAGATTTGGCGATACATGGCCCCGTCCATCGTCCCTTTGAGGTGGTGAAATTGTCCTGTCCCCTTAGCAGAAAAACACCCCAAAGGATATTGTTTCCACCTCCATGTTTGACGGTGGGGATGGTGTTCTGGGGGTCATAGGCAGCATTCCTTCTCCAAACATGGCGAGTTGAGTTGATGCCAAAGAGCTTGATTTTGGTCTCATCTGACCACAACACTTTCACCCAGTTCTCCTCTGAATCATTAACATTTTCATTGGCAAACTTCAGACGGCCCTGTATATGTGCTTTCTTGAGCAGGGGGACCTTGCGGGCGCTGCAGGATTTCAGTTCTTCACAGTGTAGTGTGTTACCAATTGTTTTCTTGGTGACTATGGTCCCAGCTGCCTTGAGATCATTGACAAGATCCTCCTGTGTAGTTCTGGGCTGATTCCTCACCGTTCTCATGATCATTGCGACTCCACGAGGTGAGATCTTGCATGGAGGCCCAGGCCGAGGGAGATTGACAGTTATTTTGTGTTTCTTCCATTTGCGAATAATCACGCCTACAATCTTGTCCCTGACATCCTTGGAGAGCTCTTTGGTCTTGGCCATGGTGGCGAGTTTGGAATCTGATTGATTGATTGCTTCTGTGGACAGGTGTCTTTTATACATAACAAGCTGAGATTAGGAGCACTCCCTTTAAGAGTGTGCTCCTAATCTCAGCTCCTTACCTGTGTAAAAAGACACCTGGGATAACAGAAATCTTTCTGATTGAAAGGGGGATCAAATACTTATTTCTCTCATTGAAATGCAAATCAATTTATAACATTTTTTGACATGCGTTTTTCTGGATTTTTTTTGTTGTTATTCTGTCTCTCACTGTTCAAATAAACCTACCATTAAAATTATAGACTGATCATTTCTTTGTCAGTGGGCAAACGTGACAAAATTAGCAGGGATCAAATACTTTTTCCCTCACTGTATATTTTTGTTCAGTATATATGGTATACTATGGTATAGATCGACGGTGATAGTCTGCCTATAACCAGCTTGAGTAGGCCTTAAACTCCATTCCTATTCTATTCAGAGTTTAGAGAAATTAATCAAAAAGGAAATTAGCTATTATCAGGGTGGTTAATGTGATGCATGTCTGTTGAATTTGGAAAAAATCTACCTGCATTCGGCGCCGCCCCACCTACTCAGCCAATCAGGAGATGCTACTGCGTTGTAAAGCGTAGAACATACTGCATACTTTTAAATAAACATTACGTGCAAATAGGATGCGACAATGAGTGAATAGTATGCAGTTTATGTAGTACACTAGTTTGGGTATTTGGACATGCCCTGTGTTTGAAATTCACTGCTCGACTGAGGGACCTTACAGATAATTGTGTGGGGTACAGAGGATGAGGTAGTCATTAAAAAATCATGTTAAACATTATTATTGCACACTGTGTGAGTCCGTGCAATTTATGTGATTTTTTTATCCTGAACTTATTTAGGCTTGCCATAACAAAGGGGTTGAATACTTATTGACTCAAGACATTTCAGCTTTTCATGTTTAATAGATTTGAAAACATTTCTAAAAACATAATTCCACTTTGACATTCAGTGACAAAAAATATCTAAATTGAATCCGTTTTAAATTCAGGCTGTAACACAACAAAATGTGGAAGAAGTCAAGGCATGTGGATACTTTCTGAAGGCACTGTTTATGACAACAGCTGGTCCACGATGCTCGATTCAAATAACACATGTGACGAAGTGGATGATTCTAATAATGCATATAAAATATTCTACATTTAAGTGTAGGCCTACATGTCTATGTAATATACGTAGGTCTAATAAACGTGATTATTAGCAGTGTGCCTGTCTACAAGGTTGAAGAAAGATGCAGCTCCTCATTAAAAGTAGGTTTTATTATCTTCATTTTCTGTGTTTGCTGCATGTCCCTTCGCAATACACTAACTAAATAAATGTAATTCTACATTTCATTTCAAAAAACCATATCTCGCCTGGGATTAGAATTTACGGCAAAAATTAACAAGAGCCAGGCTCGCTACACTGTGAGCAATTCATTCAGTTGAAATGTTCTGGGTGTTTTAGAATATTTGATCGTTTGACTTCTGTTACTCTTATGGAAAAGTGTTCTATTACTTCAACATTTGTAATTGGCTGATGCAGAATTTGTCACTGGACACTATTATTGCCACCTGGTCAGGTTAGCATAGGGTTAAATGTGCCAGGTTATGTAATGGGAACAGCTAACATGTAGCGTTTCATCAGGTGCAACTACATCAGCGATTTTAATTGGCAAATTTCGAGTTAAGTAATTTTTCTTATGTTCGTAAGTATGTCTTAACCTATCATAACCGAAAATATAATGTTGTATTACGCCATTGTTTCAGGACATACACTAACCTGCAATGATACTGCTAGTTATGACATTCAGGAAGACGGTTGATGTATTGATGGCCATCTTGAGGGATTCCTCAGCACTGGTAATGGTAGGAACCACTGTCTGGTTCTTGAAGATCAAGTTGGTTTGCACACCCACAGACCCATTCCTAAAATTATGAAAGGTAATGAGGAAGATGGATGGTGGTTAGATAGGTATTTCTGTTGACAGTATTCTGTACCTTTTTTAAACTGAACTAATGAAGATGCTAAAAGTATGTAGGCAGTAGCAAACGTTTTAATTGAAAGCCAAATAATAGACTGTAAACAATTATGGACTCACCAGAAATGTATGACGATGCATCTCAGGAAAGTGAAAGGATACAGCAACTTGTACCCTCGATTCAACTGCAGAAAACCAGAAGACAGCATTTTTATGGATGATTTAATTTAAATGATTGCTTTATATTCTCCAAATATTAAGGTCAATGGCTATAATCATTGGTTTTAAGATTGGATTTGTGTTGGTGATTTGTGAATTACCTCAGTTGTGACATTATAAACCAGATATTTATACTGTTGGGACTCAGGGTTGTTGTAGGCTGAGATGAAAACACGCATAATGCGAAATTCTAGAACCAGTGTCCCCTCATTTGGTTGTGGGGGATCTGTGGATGCAGCTGTGGTTGTTCTGGGGTTAGCTGTAGTTGTGGGAGCAGCTGTGGCAGTAGTTACAGCAGCGACTGTGGTTGTCGTTGGTGCAGATATGGTTGTTGTGGAAGCAGCTGTGGTTGTTGTTGCAGCAGCTGTGGTTGTTGTGGGTGCAACTAAAGTTGTTGTGGCTGCAGCTATTGTTGTTGTGGCGGCAGCTGTGGTTGTTGTGGAGGTAGCTGTAGTTGTGGTGGAGGCAGCTGTGCTGGTAGTTACAGCAGCTGTGGTTGTCATTGGTGCAACTGTTGTTGTTGTGGGAGCAACCGTGGCTATTGTGGGTGCAGCTGTGGTTGTTGAGTGAATGGCTGTTGTTGTTTTAGCCCCAGCTGCAGTTGTCATTGGTGCTGCTGTTGTTGTTGTGGGAATAGCTGTGGTTGTTGTGTGAAAAACGGTGGTGGTTGTGGGTGCAGTTGTGGTTGTTGTGTGACCAACTGTGGTTGATGTCGGTGCAGCTATAGTAGTTTTCGCCACAACTGACGATGTTGTTGGTGCAGCTGTGGTAGGTGCACTTATGGTTGTTGAAGCCACAGCTGTAATTGTTGTTGGTGCTGATGTAGTTTTTGTTGGAGCAGCAGTGGCTGTTGCAGGAGAAGCTTTGGTTGTTGTAGCCGCAGATGTAATTATTGTTGGTGCTGCTGTGATTGTTGTGGGAGCGGCTGTGGTTGTTGTGGGGGAGGGTGTGGTTGTTTTAGTCATAGTTGTCGTTGCTGTTGATGTGGTTATTGTGGGAGCAGTTCTGGTTGTTGTGGGAGTAACTCTTGTTGATGTGGGTGCAGCTCTGGTTGATGTGGGTGCAGCTGTTGTTGTTGTGGGTGATGCTGTTGTTGTGGTCGGTGGATCTGTGGTTGTTGTGGGAGCACCTGTGGTTGTTGTTGCCACAGCTGTAGTTGTCGTTGGTGCTGCTGTGGTTTTTGTGGGAGCAGCACTGGCTGTTGTGGGGGCAGCTTTTGTTGATATATCAGCAGCTGTTATTGTTGTGGCAGAAACTGTGGTTGTTTTTGGAGCAGCTGTGGTTGGTGTGGGAGCAGCTGTATTTGTTGTGGGAGCAGCTGTGGTTGTTGTGGGAGCACTTGTGGTTGTTGTGGAAGCAGCTGTGGTTGTTTTGGAAGCAGCTGTGGTTGTGGGTGACGCAGGTGTTTTCGTTGTCACCACTGTGGTTGGTGTGGGAGCAGGTGTATTTATTGTGGGAGAAGCAGTGGCTGTAGCGGGAGCAGATGTGGTTGTTGTGGGTGCAGTTTTCGTTTTTGTAGCCGCAGATGTAATTGTTGTTGGTGCTGCTGTGGTTGTTGTGGGAGCAGCTGCAGTTGTTGTGGGAGCAGCTGTGGTTGTTGTGGGTACAGCTGTGCTTGTTGCCAGCCACAATTTTTTTTTGCGTAGCAGCAGCTGTGGTTGTCATTGGGGCTGCTTTAATTGTTGTGGTGGATGATGTGGATGTTGTTAATGCAACAGTCATTGTTGTTGGGATGGCTGTGGTTGTTAGAACCACAGGTTTTGTTAATGTAGAAGCAGCTGTAATTGTTGTTGGTGCTGATGTGGTTGTTGTGGGAGTGGCTGTGGTTGTTGTGGGAGCAGCTGTGGTTGTTGGGGATACGGCTGTGCTTGTTGTAGCCACAGCTGTTTTTGTCATAGCAGCAGCTGTGGTTGTCATTGGGGCTACTTTGGTTGTTGTGGGTGCAGCTGTGGTTGTTGTAGCCGCAGATGTAATTGTTGTTGGTGCTATTGTGGTTGTTGTAACCACAGCTGTTTTTGTCGTAGCAGCAGCTGTGGTTGTTGTGGGACCAGCTGTGGTTGATATGGGTGAAGCTGCAGTTGTTCTGGGAGCAGATGTGTTTGATGTAGGAGCAAATTTGGTTGTTGTGAGGGAATATGTGGTTGTTATGGGAGCCGCTGTTGTCGGGGGAGGAACTGTTGTGGTAACAGGAGCTGTGGTCGTCATTGGTGCTGATGTGGTTATTGTGGGATAAGCTGTGGTTGTTTTGGGGGCGGCTGTGATTGTCGTAGTCACAGATGTAGTTGTCGTAGAAGCAGCAGTGTCTGTTGCAGGACTAGCAGTAGTTGATATGGGAGCAGCTGTGGTTGTTGTGGCTGCAGGTGTAGTTGTTATTGCCACAGCAGTTTTTGTTGTTGGTGCTGCTGTGATTGTTGTGGGAGGAGCTTTGGTTGTTGTGGGAGCAGCTTTGGTTGTTGTGGGAGCAGCAGTGGTTGTTACAGGAGCAGCTGTGGTTATTGTAGGGACGGCTGTGGTTTTTGAAGTAACAGCTGTTGTTGTTGTAGCAGCAGCTGTGATTTTCATTGGTGTTGCTGTGGTTGTTGTGGTGGATGCTGTGGATGTTGTTAATGCAACTGTGGTTGTTGTCGGGGCAGCTGTAGTTGTTTGAACCCCAGCTATTGTTGATGTAGCAGAAGGTGTGGTTGTTGTGGAAGCAACTGTGGTTGTTGTGGGTGTAGCTGTGGTTGTTATGTGACCAGCAGTGGTTATTTTGGGTGCAGCTGTAGTTGTTTTCGCCCCTGCTGTAGTTGTCGTTGGTGCAGCTGGGGTTGTTGTGGGTGTATCTGTGGTTGTTGTAGCCCCAGATGTGGTTGTTGTGGGAACAGCTGTGTTCATTGTGGGGACGGCTGTGGTTGGTGTAGCCACAGCTGTGGTTTTCGTACCAGCGGCTGTGATTGTAGTGGGTGAGTCTGTGGTTGTTGGGGGAGCAGATGTGACTGTTGTGGGTGCAGCTTTGGCAGTTGTGGGAGCAGCTGTGGTTGTTTTTGGTGCAGCTGTAGTTGTGATCGCCACAAATGTTATTGTCGTTGGTGCTGCTGTGTTTCTTGTAGGAAGAGTGGAGACTTGTGTTGTTGCCCCAGCTGTATATGTCATTGGTGCTGATATTGGTATTGTGGAATTTGCTGTCATTGTTGTGGGAGCAGCTGTGGTTGTTGTCGGAGCAGCTGTGGTTGTTGAGGGTGCAGCTGTGGTTGTTGTGTGACCAGAGGTGGTTGTTGTGGGAACAGCTGTGGTTGTTTTCGGAGCAGCTGTAGTTGTCGTTGGTGCAGCAGTGGTTGTTGTGGGTGCACCCGTGGTTGTTGTAGCCGCAGCTGTAATTGTTGTTGCTGCTGATGTGGCTGTTTTGGGAGCAGCAGTGGTTGTTATGGGAGCAAATGTGGTTGTTGTGGATGAAGCTGTTGTTGTCGTCATCACGGCTATGGTTGTTGTTGGTGCAGCTGTGGTTGTTGTGGCAGCAGCTGTGGTTGTAGTGTGGACGGCTGTGGTTGTTGTAGCCGCAGCTGTTGTTGTCGTAGCAGCAGTTGTGGTTGTTGGTGGTGCTGCTTTGGTTGTTGTTGGGACTGCTATGTGTGTTGTCAGAGCAGATGTGGTTGTTGTGGGTGCAGTTGTGGTTGTCGTAGCAGCAGCTGTGGATGTTGTCAATTCAGCGGTGGTTGTTGTGGGGACAGCTGTGGTTTTGGCCCAGCTGTAGGTGTCATTGGTGCGTCTGTGGTTGTTGTGGGAGCAGCTGTGGTTGTTTTGGGATCAGCTGTGGTTGTTGTAGATGCAGCTGTAGTTGTTGTTGCCCTGCAACGGTAGTTGTCATTGGTGCAGCAGTAGTTGTTGTGGGTGAACCTATGGTTGTTGTAGCCGCAGCTGTAATTTTGCTTCGCTGCTGATTTGGCTGTTTGGGAGCAGCAGTGGTTGTTATGGGAGCAAAATGTGGTTGTTGTTAATGAAGCTGTTGTCATCGTCACGGCTGTGGTTGTCGTTGGTGCAGCTGTGGTTGTTGTGGCAGCAGCTGTGGTGGTAGTGGGGACGGCTGTGGTTGTTGTAGATGCAGTTGTTGTTGTCGCAGCAGCAGCTGTGGTTGATGTAGATGCAGCTGTAATTGTTGTTGCCGCTGCAACTGTGTTAGTTGTTGTTGGTGCTGGTGTTGTTTTTTTGTGGGGGCAGCTCGGTTTTTGTAGCAGCAACTGTGGATGTTGTTAATTCAGCTGTGATTGTTGTAGCAGCAGCTGTGGATGTTGTAAATTCATCTGTGGTTGTTTTGGGGACGGCTGTGGATGTTTTCTCAGCTGTAGTTGTCATTGGTGTCACTGTGGATTTCATGGGTGCAGCTGTGGTTGTTGTTGGAGGAGCTGTGGTTGTTTTGGGGGCAGCTGTGGTTGTTGTGGTATCAGCTTTGGTTGTTGTAGTTGCAGCTGTTGTTGACATAGCAGCAGAGGTGGTTGTTGTGGGATAAGCTGTGGTTGTTGTGGGAGGAGCTGTGGTTGTGTGAGTTGCTGTTGCTGTTGCCCCAGACGTAGTTGTTATTGGTGCTGATCTGGTTGTTGTGGGAGCAACTGGGGTTATTGCGGGTGCAGCTGTGGTTGTTGTGTGACTAGCAGCAGCTGTAATTGTTGTTGCTGCTGATATGGCTGTTTTGTGAGCAGCAGTGGTTGTTATGGGAGCAAATGTGGTTGTTGTGGATGAAGCTGTTGTCGTAGTCACGGCTGTGGTTGTCGTTGGTGCAGCTTTGGTTGTTGTGGGAGCAGATGTGATTGTAGTGGGGACGGCTGTGGTTGTTGTAGCCGCAGCTATTGTTGTCGTATTAGCAGCTGTGGTTGTTTGTGGTGCTGCTTTGGTTGTTGTGAAAAAACCTGTGTTTGTTTTCGTAGCAGCTGTAGTTGTTGTAGGGACAGCTGTGGTTGTTGTGGGGACTGCTATGGATGTTGTCGGAGCAGGTGTGGTTGTTGAGGGTGCAGTTGTGGTTGTCGTAGCAGCAGCTGTGGATGTTGTAAATTCAGATGTGTTTGTTGTGGGGACAGATGTGGTTTTTTGCCCAGCTGTATGTGTCATTGGTGCGTCTGTGGTTGTTGTGGGAACAGCTGTGGTTGTTTTGGGATCAGCTGTGGTTGTTGTAGATGCAGCTGTAATTGTTGTTGCTGTGGGGGCCGCTGCGGTTTTTGTAGCAGCAACTGTGGATGTTGTTAATTCAGCTGTGATATTTGTAGCAGCAGCTGTGGATGTTGTAAATTCATCTGTGGTTGTTGTTGGGACGGCTGTGGATGTTTGCCCAGCTGCCACTGTGGATTTCATGGGAGCAGCTCTGGTTGTTGTTGGAGGAGCTGTGGTTGTTGTGGGGGCAGCTGTGGTTGTTGTGGTATCAGCTTTGGTTGTTGTAGTTGCAGCTGTTGTTGACATAGCAGCAGAGGTGGTTGTTGTGGGATAAGCTGTGGTTGTTGTGGGAGGAGCTGTGGTTGTGTGAGTTGCTGTTGCCCCAGACGTAGTTGTTATTGGTGCTGATCTGGTTGTTGTGGGAGCAACTGGGGTTATTGCGGGTGCAGCTGTGGTTGTTGTGTGACTAGCAGCAGCTGTAATTGTTGTTGCTGCTGATATGGCTGTTTTGTGAGCAGCAGTGGTTGTTATGGGAGCAAATGTGGTTGTTGTGGATGAAGCTGTTGTCGTAGTCACGGCTGTGGTTGTCGTTGGTGCAGCTTTGGTTGTTGTGGGAGCAGATGTGATTGTAGTGGGGACGGCTGTGGTTGTTGTAGCCGCAGCTATTGTTGTCGTATTAGCAGCTGTGGTTGTTTGTGGTGCTGCTTTGGTTGTTGTGAAAAAACCTGTGTTTGTTTTCGTAGCAGCTGTAGTTGTTGTAGGGACAGCTGTGGTTGTTGTGGGGACTGCTATGGATGTTGTCGGAGCAGGTGTGGTTGTTGAGGGTGCAGTTGGGTTGTCGTAGCAGCAGCTGTGGATGTTGTAAATTCAGATGTGTTTGTTGTGGGGACAGATGTGGTTTTTTGCCCAGCTGTATGTGTCATTGGTGCGTCTGTGGTTGTTGTGGGAACAGCTGTGGTTGTTTTGGGATCAGCTGTGGTTGTTGTAGATGCAGCTGTAATTGTTGTTGCTGTGGGGGCCGCTGCGGTTTTTGTAGCAGCAACTGTGGATGTTGTTAATTCAGCTGTGATATTTGTAGCAGCAGCTGTGGATGTTGTAAATTCATCTGTGGTTGTTGTGGGGACGGCTGTGGATGTTTGCCCAGCTGCCACTGTGGATTTCATGGGAGCAGCTCTGGTTGTTGTTGGAGGAGCTGTGGTTGTTGTGGGGGCAGCTGTGGTTGTTGTGGTATCAGCTTTGGTTGTTGTAGTTGCAGCTGTTGTTGACATAGCAGCAGAGGTGATTGTTGTGGGAGAAGCTGTGGTTGTTGTGGCAGCAGCTGGGATTGTTGTGGGTACGGCTGTTGTAGTTGTAGCCGCAGCTGTTGGTGTAGCAGCAACAGTGGTTGTTGCTGCTGCTTGAGCAGCTTTGGGTGTTGTTGGTGCAGCTGTGGTTGTTGTGGGAGCAGCTGTGATTGTTTTGGGCATGGCTTTGGTTGTTGTTGTCGTAGCTGTTGTCATAGCAGCAGCTGTCGTTGTTGCGGGAGCAGCTGTGATTGTTGTTGGTGCAGCTGTGGTTGTTGTAGACACAGCAGCAGTTGTCGTAGCCACAGCTGAATGTTTTGTTGTTGTGGTTGCAACTGTGGTTGTTTTGGGATCAGCTTTTGTTGTTGTATGTGTAGCTGTAGTTATTGTTTCCGCTGCAACGGTAGTTGTTGTTGATGCTGTTGTGGTTGTTGTGGGGGCATCTGTGGTTTTCGTAGCAGTAACTGTGGATGTTGTTAATTCAGCTGTGATTGTTGTAGCAGCAGCTGTGGATGTGGTAAATTCATCTGTGGTTGTTGTGGGGACGGCTGTGGATGTTTGCCCAGCTGAAGTTGTCGTTGGTGCCAATGTGGATTTCATGGGAGCAGCTGTGGTTGTTGTTGGAGGTGCTGTGGTTGTTGTGGGGGCAGCTGTGGTTGTTGTGGTATCAGCTTTGGTTGTTGTAGTTGCAGCTGTTGTTAACATAGCGGCAGAGGTTGTTGTTGTGGGAGAAGCTGTGATTGTTGTGGCGGCAGCTGGGGTTGTTGTGGGTACGGCTGTTGTAGTTGTAGCCTCAGCTGTTGATGTGGCAGCAGCGGTGGTTGTTGGTGCTGCTTGAGCAGCTTTGGCTGTTGTTGGTGCAACTGTTGTTGTTGTGGGAGCAGCTGTGGTTGTTGTCATGGCAGTAGTATTAGTCGTTGGTAAAGCTGTCGTTGTTGTAGGAGCAGTTGTGGTTGTTTTGGGCATGGCTTCGGTTGTTGTTGTCGTAGCTGTTGTCATAGCAGCAGCTGTGGTTGTTGTTGGTGCCACAGCTGAATTTGTCTTTAACCACAGCTGAATTTGTTGTTGTTGTGGTTGCAACTGTGGTTGTTTTTGGGATCAGCTTTTTGTTGTTATATGTGTAGCTGTAGTTGTTGTTTTCAGCTGCAACGGTAGTTGTTGCTGCTCTGGTTGCTGTGGGGGGCAACTGTGGTTGTCGTAGAGAGCAACGGTGGATGTTGTTATTTCAGCTGCTTCTGTTGTGAGGATGGCTGTGGTTGTTGCTGGAGCAGCTGTGGTTGTTGTGGGTGCAGCTGTGGTTTGTTGTGTGGATGGCTGTGGTTGTTGTAGCCGTAGCTGTTGTTAATGTGAAGCAGATTGGTTGTGTGAGCTGCTGTAGTAGCTGTAATTGTTGTGGGACAGCTGTGGTTGCTGTAGCCTCTGCTTTAGATGTCGTTGGTGCTGATGGTTGTTGTGGTGTCAGCTGTTGTTGTGGGAGCAGCTGTCGTTGTTGTGGGTGCAGCTATGGTTGTTGTGGGAGCATCTGTGCTTATTGAAGGTGCAGCTGTAGTTGTTGTTGCAATCGCAACTTTATTTGTTGTGGGTGCAGCTGTGGTTGTTGTGAGGATGGCTGTTATTGTTGCCCCAGCTGAAGTTGTCATTGTTAAATATTCGGTTGTTGTGGGAGCAGCTGTGGTTATTGTCAGTGGAGCTGTATTTGATTTGGGGCACAGTGGATGTTATGGGTGCTGCTGTTGTGTAGTCACAACTGCAGTTGTCAGTCCGCAGCTGTTGATGTGGCAGCATGTGTGGTTGTTGCCTAGCCAATGTGGTTGTTGTGGGTAAAGCTTGTGGTTGTTGTCGTCTCCAGGAGTATTAGTCGTTGGTAAAGCTGATGTTGTTGTAGGAGCAGTTGTGGTTATTGTGGGTACGGCTTTGTTGTTGTTGCCGGACTGTTGTCATAGCAGCAGCTATGGTTGTTGTGGGAGCAGCTGTGGATGTTGTTAATTCAGCTGTGGTTGTTGTGGGGACGTCTGTGATTGTTGCTCCAGCAGTAGTTGCCATTGGTCCTCTGTGGTTGTTGTGGTAGCAGCTGTGGTGTTTGGTAGAGAAGCTGTGTTTGTTGTTTGAGCAGCTGTGGTTGTTGGGGGGACGGTTGTGGTTGTTGCTCCAGCCTTAGATGTTGTTGGTGCATCTGTGGTTATTGTGGGAGCAGTTGTGGTTGTTGTGGGTGAAGCTGTGGTTGTTGTGGGAGCAGCTGTGGTTGTTGTCGTCACATCAGTATTAGTAGTTGGTAAAGTTGTCTTTCTTGTAGGAACAGCTGTTGTCAAAGCAGCTATGATTGTTGTGGGATAAGCTCTGGTTGTTGTGATTGCAGCTGTGGTTGCTGTATTTGTTTTTGTGGGTGCAGCTGTGGTTGTTGTGGGGATGGCTGTGGTTGTTAGAGCCGCAGCTGTTGTTGATGTAGCGGCAGATGTGGTTGTGGGAGCTGCTGTAGCAGCTCTGGTTGTTGTAGACCCTGCTTTAGATGTTGTTGGTGCCTCTGTGGTTATTGTGGGTGCAGCTGTGGTTTTTGTCGTCGCAGAAGTATTAGTCGTTGGTAAAGCTGTCATTGTTATAGGAACAACTGTTGTCATATCAGCTATGATTGTTGTGGGAGCAGCTGTGGTTGTTGTGGGTGCAGCTGTGGTTGCTGTAGACATAGCTGTAGTTGTCGTAGCCGCAGCTGTATTTGTTTTTGTGGGTGCGGCTGTGGTTGTTGTGGGGATGGCTGTGGTTGTTGGAGCCGCAGCTGTTGTTGATGTAGCAGCAGATGTGGTTGTGGGAGCTGCTGTAGCATCTGTGGTTGTTGTAGCCCCTGCTTTAGTTGTTGTTGGTGACTCTGTGGTTATTGTTGGAGCAGCTGTGGTTGTTGTAGGAGCAGTTGTGGTTGTTGTGGGCATGGCTCCGGTTGTTTTTGCCGCAGCTGCTGTCATAGCAGCTATGTTTGTTGTGTGGACAGCTGTTGTTATTGTAGGTGCAGCTGTGGTTGTTGTATGCAGAGCTGTAGTTGTTGTATCCGCAACTGTTTGTGTTGTCATAGCAGCAACTGTGTTTGTTGTTGTGGGTGAAGCTGTGGTTGTTGTAGCCGAAGCTGTTGTTGTCGTAGCAGCAGATGTGGTTGTTATGGGGGAAGCTGTGGTTGTTTTTGCTGCAACTGGGATTGTTGTGGGGACGTCTGTAGTTATTGTAGTCACAGCTGATGATGTGGCAGCAGCTGTGGTTGTTGTGAAGACTGCTGTGATTGTTGCCCCTGCTTTAGTTGTTGTTGATACATCTCTGGTTGTTGTGGGAACAGCTGTGGTTATTGTTGGAGGAGCTGTGGTTGATTTGGGCACAGTTGTGTTTGTTGTGGGAGCAGCTGTGGTTGTTGTGGAATCAGCGGTGGTTGTTGAAGATGCTGCTATAGTTGTTATTGCCATCACAGCTTTAGCTGTTGTTGGTGCTGCTCGGGTTGTTGTGGGAGCAGCTATGGTTGTTGTGGGTGCAGCTGTGGTTGTTGTGGCAGCAGCTGTGGTTGTTGTGGGAGCAGCTGTGGTTGTTGTGGGAGCAGCTGTGTCTGTTGTCGTTGCACCAGGATTAGTCGTTGGTAAAGCTGTCGTTGTTGTAGGAGCTGTTGTGGTTGTTGTGGGTACGGCTTCACTTGTTGTTGCCGCAGCTGTTGTCATAGCAGCCACTATGTTTGTTGTGGGAGCAGCTGCGGCTGTTATCGGTGCAGCTGTTGTTGTTGAAGTCACAGCTGTAGTTGTCGTAGCCACATCTGTTGATATGGCAGCAGGTGTGGTTGCTGCCATAGCCAATGTGGTTGTTGTGGGTGCAAATGTGGTTGTTGTCGTCTCCGCATTATTAGTCGTTGGTAAATATTTTGTTGTTGTGGTTATTGTGGGTACAGCTTCCGTTGTTGTTGCTGCAGCTGTTGTCATAGCATCAGCAATGGTTGTTGTGGGAGCAGCTGTGGTTGTTGTGGGGATGTTTGTGATTGTTGCTCAGCTGTAGTTGCCGTTGGTGCCTCTGTGGTTGTTGTGGTTGCAGCTGTGGTGTTTGTCAGAGAAGCTGTGTTTGTTGTGGGAGCAGCTGTGGTTGTTGTAGTCACAGCTCTAGTTGTCGTAGCCACATCTGTTGATGTGGCAGCAGGTGATGTTGTTGCCATAGCCAATGTGGTTGTTGTGGGTGCAGCTGTGGTTGTTGTCGTCTCCGCAGTATTAGTCATTGGTAAATATTTTGTTGTTGTAACAGCATTTGTAGTTGTTTTGGGTACAGCTTCCGTTGTTGTTGCTGCAGCTGTTGTCACAGCATCAGCTATGGTTGTTGTGGGAGCAGCTGTGGTTGTTGTGGGGACGTTTGTGATTGTTGCTCCAGCTGTAGTTGCCGTTGGTGCCTCTGTGGTTGTTGTGGTTGCAGCTGTGGTGTTTGTCAGAGAAGCTGTGTTTGTTGTGGGAGCAGCTGTGGTTGTGGGGATGGCTGTGGTTGTTGTGGGAGCAGCTGTGGTTGTTGTCGTCACAGCAGTATTAGTCATTGGTAAAGTTGTCATTGTTGTAGGAGCAGCTGTTGTCATAACAGCATTTGTGGTTGTTGTGGGTACAGCTTCACTTGTTGTTGCCGCAGCTGTTGTCATAGCAGCCACTATGTTTGTTGTGGGAGCAGCTGTGGCTGTTATCGGTGCAGCTGGTGTTGTTGTAGTCACAGATGTAGTTGTCGTAGTCACATCTGTTGATGTGGCAGCAGGTGTGGTTGTTGCCATAGCCAATGTGGTTGTTGTGGGTGCAGCTGTGGTTGTTGTCGTCTCCGCAGTATTAGTCGTTGGTAAATATTTTGTTGTTGTAGCAGCAGTTGTGGTTATTGTGGGTACAGCTTCCGTTGTTGTTGCTGCAGCTGTTGTCATAGCATCAGCTATGGTTGTTGTGGGAGCAGCTGTGGTTGTTGTGGGGATGTTTGTGATTGTTGCTCCAGCTGTAGTTGCCTTTGGTGCCTCTGTGGTTGTTGTGGTTGCAGCTGTGGTGTTTGTCAGAGAAGCTGTGTTTGTTGTGGGAGCATCTGTGGTTGTTGTAGTCACAGCTGTTGTTGTCGTAGCCACATCTGTTGATGTGGCAGCAGGTGTGGTTGTTGCCACAGCCAATGTCGTTGTTGTGGGTGCAGCTGTGGTTGTTGTCGTCTCCGCAGTATTAGTAGTTGGTAAATATTTTGTTGTTGTAACAGCATTTGTGATTGTTGTGGGTACAGCTTCCGTTGTTGTTGCTGCAGCTGTTGTCACAGCATCAGTAATGGTTGTTGTGGGAGCAGCTGTGGTTGGTGTGGGGACGTTTGTGATTGTTGCTCCAGCTGTAGTTGCCGTTGGTGCCTCTCTGGTTGTTGTGGTTGCAGCTGTGGTGTTTGTCAGAGAAGCTGTGTTTGTTGTGGGAGCAGCTGTGGTTGTCACAGCAGTATTAGTCATTGTTAAAGTTGTCGTTGTTGTAGGAGCAGCTGTTGTCATAGCAGCAGCTGTGATTGTTGTGGGTGCAGCTGTGGTTATTTTGGGGAGCAGCTGTGGTTGTTGTGGGAGCAGCTGTGGTTGTTGTGGGAGCAGCTGTGGTTGTTGTGTGGATGGCTGTGGTTGTTGTAGCCGTAGCTGTTGTTAATGTAGCAGCAGATGTGGTTGTGTGAGCTGCTGTAGTAGCTGTAATTGTTGTTGGGACAGCTGTGGTTGTTGTAGCCCCTGCTTTAGATGTTGTTGGTGCTGATGTGGTTGTTGTGGTGTCAGCTGTTGTTGTGGGACCAGATGTGGTTGTTGTGGGAGCAGCTGTGCTTATTGAAGGTGCAGCTGTAGTTGTTGTTGCAATCGCAGCTTTATTTGTTGTGGGTGCAGCTGGGATAATTGTGGGGATGCCCATAGTTGTTGTAGCCTCAGCTGTTGATGTGGCAGTAGCTGTGGTTGTTTTGAGGACGGCTGTGATTGTTTCCCCAGCTGTAGCTGTCATTGTTAAATCTTTGGTTGTTGTGGGAGCAGCTGTGGTTATTGTCAGAGGAGCTGTATTTGAATTGGGCAGAGCTGTGGTTGTTGTGTTTGCAGCTGTGGATGTTGTTAATTCAGCTGTGGTTGTTGTGAGGAATGGTGTGATTGTTTCCCCAGTTGTAGTTGTCGTTGTAGCCTCAGCTGTAGATGTTGTTGGTGCTGATGTTTTTTTTTTTGTGTCAGCAGTTGTTGTGGGAGCAGCTGTGGTTGTTGTGGCGACAGCTGTGGTTGTCGCCCGGCACAACTGTAATTGTTGTGGTGCAGCGACTGTTGTTGTAGCAGCAGCTGTGGTTGTGGGAGCTGCTGTAGTAGTTGTGGTTGTTGTGGGGACAGCTGTGGTTGGTGTAGCCCCATCTTTAGATGTCATTGGTGCTGATCTGGTTGTTGTGGCGGCAGCTGTGGTTGTTGTGGGAGCAGCTGTTGTCATTTCAGCAGTATTAGTCATTGATAAAGCTGTCGTTGCTGTAGGAGCAGATGTGGTTGTTATGGGGGAAATCTGTGTTTGTTTTTGACGCAACTGGGATTGTTGTGGGGATGTCTGTAGTTATTGTAGTCACAGATGTTGATGGTGGCAGCAGCTGTGGTTGTTGTGAGGATGGCTATGATTGTTTCCCCAGCTGTAGCTGTCATTGTTAAATCTTTGGTTGTTGTGGGAGCAGCTGTGGTTATTGTCAGAGGAGCTATATTTGATTTGGGCGGAGCTGTGGTTGTTGTGGTTGCAGCTGTGGTTGTTGTGGTAGCAGCTGTGGTTGTTGTCGGAGAAGCAGTATTAGTCGTTGGTAAAGCTGTCATTGCTGTAGGATCAGCTGTTGTCATAGCAGCAGCTGTGATTGTTGTGGGTGCAGCTGTGGTTATTTTGGGAGCAGCTGTGGTTGTTGTGGGAGCAGCTGTGGTTGTTGTGGGAGCAGCTGTGGTTGTTGTGTGGATGGCTGTGGTTGTTGTAGCCGTAGCTGTTGTTAATGTAGCAGCAGATGTGGTTGTGTGAGCTGCTGTAGTAGCTGTAATTGTTGTTGGGACAGCTGTGGTTGTTGTAGCCCCTGCTTTAGATGTTGTTGGTGCTAATGTGGTTGTTGTGGTGTCAGCTGTTGTTGTGGGACCAGATGTGGTTGTTGTGGGAGCAGCTGTGCTTATTGAAGGTGCAGCTGAAGTTGTTGTTGCAATCGCAGCTTTATTTGTTGTGGGTGCAGCTGGGATAATTGTGGGGATGCCCATAGTTGTTGTAGCCTCAGCTGTTGATGTGGCAGTAGCTGTGGTTGTTTTGAGGACGGCTGTGATTGTTTCCCCAGCTGTAGCTGTCATTGTTAAATCTTTGGTTGTTGTGGGAGCAGCTGTGGTTATTGTCAGAGGAGCTGTATTTGAATTGGGCAGAGCTGTGGTTGTTGTGTTTGCAGCTGTGGATGTTGTTAATTCAGCTGTGGTTGTTGTGAGGAATGGTGCGATTGTTTCCCCCAGTTGTAGTTGTCGTTGTAGCC
Source organism: Coregonus clupeaformis (assembly GCF_020615455.1). Classification (NCBI taxonomy): domain Eukaryota; kingdom Metazoa; phylum Chordata; class Actinopteri; order Salmoniformes; family Salmonidae; genus Coregonus; species Coregonus clupeaformis. The sequence continues at coordinate 191,828 of NW_025534381.1, read as the reverse complement.
TCAGCTGTAGATGTTGTTGGTGCTGATGTTTTTTTTTTTTGTGTCAGCAGTTGTTGTTGGAGCAGCTGTGGTTGTTGTGGCGACAGCTGTGGTTGGTGTAGCCCCATCTTTAGATGTCATTGGTGCTGATCTGGTTGTTGTGGCGGCAGCTGTGGTTGTTGTGGGAGCAGCTGTTGTCATTTCAGCAGTATTAGTCATTGATAAAGCTGTCGTTGCTGTAGGAGCAGATGTGGTTGTTATGGGGAAATCTGTGTTTGTTTTTGACGCAACTGGGATTGTTGTGGGGATGTCTGTAGTTATTGTAGTCACAGATGTTGATGTGGCAGCAGCTGTGGTTGTTGTGAGGATGGCTATGATTGTTTCCCCAGCTGTAGCTGTCATTGTTAAATCTTTGGTTGTTGTGGGAGCAGCTGTGGTTATTGTCAGAGGAGCTGTATTTGATTTGGGCGGAGCTGTGGTTGTTGTGGTTGCAGCTGTGGTTGTTGTGGTAGCAGCTGTGGTTGTTGTCGGAGCAGCAGTATTAGTCGTTGGTAAAGCTGTCATTGCTGTAGGATCAGCTGTTGTCATAGCAGCAGCTGTGATTGTTGTGGGTGCAGCTGTGGTTATTTTGGGAGCAGCTGTGGTTGTTGTGGGAGCAGCTGTGGTTGTTGTGGGAGCAGCTGTGGTTGTTGTGTGGATGGCTGTGGTTGTTGTAGACGTAGCTGTTGTTAATGTAGCAGCAGATGTGGTTGTGTGAGCTGCTGTAGTAGCTGTAATTGTTGTTGGGACAGCTGTGGTTGTTGTAGCCCCTGCTTTAGATGTTGTTGGTGCTGATGTGGTTGTTGTGGTGTCAGCTGTTGTTGTGGGACCAGATGTGGTTGTTGTGGGAGCAGCTGTGCTTATTGAAGGTGCAGCTGTAGTTGTTGTTGCAATCGCAGCTTTATTTGTTGTGGGTGCAGCTGGGATAATTGTGGGGATGCCCATAGTTGTTGTAGCCTCAGCTGTTGATGTGGCAGCAGCTGTGGTTGTTTTGAGGACGGCTGTGATTGTTTCCCCAGCTGTAGCTGTCATTGTTAAATCTTTGGTTGTTGTGGGAGCAGCTGTGGTTATTGTCAGAGGAGCTGTATTTGAATTGGGCAGAGCTGTGGTTGTTATGTTTGCAGCTGTGGATGTTGTTAATTCAGCTGTGGTTGTTGTGAGGAATGGTGCGATTGTTTCCCCAGTTGTAGTTGTCGTTGTAGCCTCAGCTGTAGATGTTGTTGGTGCTGATGTTTTTTTTTTTGTGTCAGCAGTTGTTGTGGGATCAGCTGTGGTTGTTGTGGCGACAGCTGTGGTTGTCGCCAGCACAACTGTAATTGTTGTGGTCGCAGCGACTGTTGTTGTAGCAGCAGCTGTGGTTGTGGGAGCTGCTGTAGTAGTTGTGGTTGTTGTGGGGACAGCTGTGGTTGGTGTAGCCCCATCTTTAGATGTCATTGGTGCTGATCTGGTTGTTGTGGCGGCAGCTGTGGTTGTTGTGGGAGCAGCTGTTGTCATTTCAGCAGTATTAGTCATTGATAAAGCTGTCGTTGCTGTAGGAGCAGATGTGGTTGTTATGGGGAAATCTGTGTTTGTTTTTGACGCAACTGGGATTGTTGTGGGGATGTCTGTAGTTATTGTAGTCACAGATGTTGATGTGGCAGCAGCTGTGGTTGTTGTGAGGATGGCTATGATTGTTTCCCCAGCTGTAGCTGTCATTGTTAAATCTTTGGTTGTTGTGGGAGCAGCTGTGGTTATTGTGGTAGCAGCTGTGGTTGTTGTCGGAGCAGCAGTATTAGTCGTTGGTAAAGCTGTCATTGCTGTAGGATCAGTTGTGGTTGTTGTGGGCACGGCTTTGGTTGTTGTTGCCACAACTGTTGTCATAGCAGCAGCTATGGTTGATGTGGGAGCAGCTGTGGTTATTGTGGGAGCAGCTGTGGTTGTTGTGGGTGCAGCTGTGGTTGTTGTGTGGATGGCTGTGGTTGTTGTAGCCGTAGCTGTTGTTAATGTAGCAGCAGATGTGGTTGTGTGAGCTGCTGTAGTAGCTGTAATTGTTGTGGGGACAGCTGTGTTTGCTGTAGCTCCTGCTTTAGATGTCGTTGGTGCTGATGTGGTTGTTGTGGTGTCAGCTGTTGTTGTGGGAGCAGCTGTCGTTGTTGTGGGTGCAGCTATGGTTGTTGTGGGAGCAGCTGTGCTTATTGAAGGTGCAGCTGTAGTTGTTGTTGCTGCAATCGCAGCTTTATTTGTTGTGGGTGCAGCTGGGATTGTTGTGGGGATGGCCATAGTTGTTGTAGCCCATGCTGTTGATGTGGCAGCAGCTGTGGTTGTTGTGAGGACGGTTGTGATTGTTGCCCCAGCTGTAGTTGTCATTGTTAAATCTTTGGTTGTTGTGGGAGCAGCTGTGGTTATTGTCAGAGGAACTGTATTTGATTTGGGCACAGTGGCTGTTATGGGTGCTGCTGTTGTTGTAGTCACAACTGCAGTTGCCGTAGCTGCAGCTGTTGATGAGGCAGCATGTGTGGTTGTTGCTCTAGCCAATGTGGTTGTTGTGGGTGAAGCTGTGGTTGTTGTCGTCTCAGCAGTATTAGTCGTTGGCAAAGCTGATGTTGTTGTAGGAGCAGTTGTGGTTATTGTGGGTACGGCTTCCGTTGTTGTTGCCGCAGCTGTTGTCATAGCAGAAGGTATGGTGGTTGTTAATTCAGCTGTGGTTGTTGTGGGGACGTCTGTGAATGTTGCTCCAGCAGTAGTTGCCATTGGTGCCTCTGTGGTTGTTGTGGTAGCAGCTGTGGTGTTTGTTAGAGAAGCTGTGTTTGTTGTTTGAGCAGCTGTGGTTGTTGGGGGGACGGTTGTGGTTGTTGCCCCAGCCGTAGTTGTTGTTGGTGCATCTGTGGTTATTGTGGGAGCAGTTGTGGTTGTTGTGGGTGAAGCTGTGGTTGTTGTGGGAGCAGCTGTGGTTGTTGTCGTCGCATCAGTATTAGTAGTTGGTAAAGTTGTCGTTCTTGTAGGAGCAGCTGTTGTCAAAGCAGCTATGATTGTTGTGGGAGCAGCTCTGGTTGTTGTGGTTGCAGCTGTGGTTGCTGTATTTGTTTTTGTGGGTGCAGCTGTGGTTGTTGTGGGGATGGCTGTGGTTGTTAGAGCCGCAGCTGTTGTTGATGTAGCGGCAGATGTGGTTGTGGGAGCTGCTGTAGCAGCTGTGGTTGTTGTAGCCCCTGCTTTAGATGTTGTTGGTGCCTCTGTGGTTATTGTGGGAGCAGCTGTGGTTGTTGTGGGAGCAGCTGTGGTTGTTGTCGTTGCAGAAGTATTAGTCGTTGGTAAAGCTGTCGTTGTTGTAGGAACAGCTGTTGTCATATCAGCTATGATTGTTGTAGGAGCAGCTGTCATTGTTGTGGGTGCAGCTGTGGTTGCTGTAGACATAGCTGTAGTTGTCTTAGCAGCAGCTGTAATTGTTTTTTGTGGGTGCGGCTGTGGTTGTTGTGGGGATGGCTGTGGTTGTTGGAGCCACAGCTGTTGTTGATGTAGCAGCAGATGTGGTTGTGGGAGCTGCTATAGCATCTGTGGTTGTTGTAACCCCTGCTTTAGATGTTGTTGGTGACTCTGTGGTAATTGATGGAGCAGCTGTGGTTGTTGTAGGAGCAGTTGTGGTTGTTGTGGGCATGGCTACGGTTGTTGTTGCCGCAGCTGCTGTCATAGAAGCTATGTTTGTTGTGTGGACAGCTGTTGTTGTTGTATGTGCAGCTGTGGTTGTTGTATTCAGAGCTGTAGTTGTCATAGCCGCAACTGTGTTTGTTGTTGTGGGTGAAGCTGTGGTTGTTGTAACCGAAGCTGTTGTTGTCGTAGCAGCAGATGTGGTTGTTATGGGGGAAGCTGTGGTTGTTTTTGCCGCAACTGGGATTGTTGTGGGGACGTCTTTAGTTATTGTAGTCACAGCTGTTGATGTGGCAGCAGCTGGGGTTGTTGTGAGGACGGCTGTGATTGTTGCCCCGGCTGTAGTTGTCGTTGTTAAATCTTTGGTTGTTGTGGGAGCAGCTGTGGTTGTTGTGGGAGCAGTTGTGGTTGTTGTCGCTGCATTATTATTAGCCGTTGGTAAAGCTGTCGTTGTTGTAAGAGCAGTTGTGGTTGTTGTGTGCATGGCTCCGTTTGTTGTTGCCGCAGCTGTTGTCATAGCAGCTATGTTTGTTGTGTGGACAGCTGTTGTTGTTGTGGGTGCAGCTGTGGTTGTTGTATGCAGAGTTGTAGTTGTCGTAACCGCAACTGTGCTTGTTGTTGTGGGTGAAGCTGTGTTTGATGTGAGGATGGCTGTGGTTGTAGAAGCCGAAGCTGTTGTTGTCGTAGCAGCAGATGTGGTTGTTATGGGGAAAGCTGTGGTTGTTTTTGAGGCAACTGGGATTGTTGTGGGGACGTCTGTATTTATTGTAGTCACATCTGTTGATGTGGGAGCAGATGTGGTTGTTGTGAGGATGGCTGTGATTGTTACCCCTGCTTTATTTGTCGTTGGTACATCTGTGGTTGTTATGGGAGCAGCTGTAGTTATTGTTGGAGGAGCCGTGGTTGATTTGGGCACAGTTGTGTTTGTTGTGGGAGCAGCTATGGTTGTTGTGGAATCAGCTGTGGTTGTTGAAGATGCAGCTATAGTTGTTATTGCCATCACAGCTTTAGCAGTTGTTGGTGCTGCTCGGGTTGTTGTGGGAGCAGCTGTGATTGTTGTGGGTGCAGCTGTGGTTGTTGTGGGTGCAGCTGTGGTTGTTGTGGCAGCAGCTGTGGTTGTTGTGGGAGCAGCTGTGGTTGTTGTGGGAGCAGCTGTGTCTGTTGTCGTTGCACCAGTGTTAGTCGTTGGTAAAGCTGTCGTGGTTGTAGGAGCTGTTGTGGTTGTTGTGGGAACGGCTTCACTTGTTGTTGCCGAAGCTGTTGTCATAGCAGCCACTATGTTTGTTGTGGGAGCAGCTATGGTTGTTGTGGGGATGTTTGTGATTGTTGCTCCAGCTGTAGTTGCCCGTTAGTGCCTCTGTGGTTGTTGTGGTTGCAGCTGTGGTGTTTGTCAGAGAAGCTGTGTTTGTTGTGGGAGCAGCTGTGGTTGTTGTAGTCACAGATGTAGTTGTCGTAGCCACATCTGTTGATGTGGCAGCAGGTATGGTTGTTGCCATAGCCAGTGTGGTTTTTGTCGGTGCAGCTATGGTTGTTGTCGTCTCCGCAGTATTAGTCGTTGGTAAATATTTTGTTGTTGTAACAGCATCTGTGGTTGTTGTGGGTACAGCTTCACTTATTGTTGCCGCAGCTGTTGTCATAGCAGCCACTATGTTTGTTGTGGGAGCAGCTGTGGCTATTATCGGTGCAGCTGTTGTTGTTGTAGTCACAGATATAGTTGTCGTAGCCACATCTGTTGATGTGGCAGCAGGTGTGGTTGTTGCCATAGCCAATGTGGCTGTTGTGGGTGCAGCTGTGGTTGTTGTAGCCGAAGCTGTTGTTGTCGTAGCAGCAGATGTGGTTGTTATGGGGGAAGCTGTGGTTGTTTTTGCCGCAACTGGGATTGTTGTGGGGACGTCTGTAGTTATTGTAGTCACAGCTGTTGATGTGGCAGCAGCTGTGGTTGTTGTGAAGACTGCTGTGATTGTTGCCCCTGCTTTAGTTGATGTTGATACATCTGTGTTTGTTGTGGGAGCAGCTGTGGTTGTTGTGGGAGCAGCTGTGGTTGTTGTGGGGACGTCTGTGATTGTTGTTCCAGAAGTAGTTGCCGTTGGTGCCTCGTGGTACTTGTGGTAGCAGCTGTGGTGTTTGTTAAAGAAACTGTGGTCGTTGTTTGAGCAGCTGTGGTTGTTGGGGGCTGGTTGTCTTGTTGTCGTCGCCGCATCAGTATTAGTAGTTGGTAAAGCTGTCGTTACTGTAGGAACAGCTGTTGTCATAGCAGTTATGATTGTTGTGGGAGCAGCTGTGGTTGTTGTGGATGCAGCTGTGGTTGCTGGCACTGACATAGCTCGTAGTTGTCAGAGACGCAGTTGTATTTGTTTTGTCGGTGCAGCTATGGTTGTTGTGGGGATGGCTGTGGTGGTTGGAGCCGCAGCTGTTGATGATGTAGCAGCAGATGAGGTTGTGGGAGCTGCTGTAGCAGCTGTGGTTGCTTTAGATGTTGTTGGTGCCTCTGTGGTTATTGTGGGAGCAGCTGTGGCTGTTGTGGGAGTAGCTATGGTTGTTGTCGTCGCAGAAGTATTAGTCGTTGGTAAAGCTGTCGTTGTTGTAGGAGCAGCTGTTGTCATAGCAGCTGTGGCTGTTATGGGTCCAGCTGTTGTTGCTGTAGACGTAGCTGTAGTTGACGTTGCCGCAGCTTTGTTTGTTTTTGTGGCTGCTGATGTGGTTGTTGTTTTGTCAGCTGTAGTTGTGGGAGCATATGCGGTTGTTGTGGGGGCGGTTGTGGTTGTCATAACAGCAGTTGTTGTTGTCATAGCAGCAGATGTGGTTGCTATGGGGGAATCTGTGGTTGTTTCTGTGGTAGCTGGGATTGTTGTGGGGACTGCAGAAGTTGTTGTAGCCCCAGCCGTTGATGTGGCAGCAGCTGGGGTTGTTGTGAGGACGGCTGTGATTGTTGCCCCAGCTGTAGTTGTCGTTGTTAAATCTTTGGTTGATGAAACTGATGAAATCAGAGCTGGTAATTTGGCTGTGGGCATCAAAATAAAAACTAAAACCAACAATATGATGACAAATGAGAGGGAAAAATCCATTCAAACAATCATGTGTATGAATCTACATACATATTGTGTTCAGATTAATTCTTACCCGCATTGATACTGACAGTAATAATGTCTAAGAAGACTGTGGACGTGTTGATAAACATCTTGAGGGATTCCTCTATAGTTGTAACATTAGGGACCACTGACTGGTTTGTGAAGATCATATTGGTTGTCACACCCACAGAACCAGACCTAAAAATCAAAGCAATAGAATGAATGTGAAATGGGATAAAAGTTGTTATTATTATTATTATTATTATTAGTAGTAGTAGTAGTAGTAGTAGTAGTAGTAGTAGTAGTAGTAGTTATTTATATTTATATATATATATATATATATATATATATATATACACACAGTTTATATATATTAGGGGTTAGATCAGCTTTAAAATTGCAGATAGATTTTAACTTCCATCAATGTAATTGTCTGCATCATTTCCAAACCCCCATATTTTTTTGCGCAAATAAACACTACCGTTCAAAAGTTTGGGGTCACTTAGAAATGTCCTTATTTTCCATGAAAACATACATGAAATTAGTTTGAATAGGAAACATAGCAAAATGCACACGAAATGTAGTCATTGACAAGGTTAGAAATAATGTTTTTTAATAGAAATAATAATTGTGTCCTTCAAACTTGGCTTTTGTCAAAGAATCCTCCATTTGTAGCAATTACAGCCTTGCAGACCTTTGGCATTCTAGTTGTCAATTTGTTGAGGTAATCTGAAGAGATTTCACCCCATGCTTCCTGAAGCACCTCCCACAAGTTGGATTGGCTTGATGGGCACTTCTTATGTACCATACGGTCAAGCTGCTCCCACAACAGCTCAATAGGGTTGAGATCCAGTGACTGTGCTGGCCACTCCATTATAGACAGAATACCAGCTGACTGCTTCTTCCCTAAATAGTTATTGCATAGTTTGGAGCTGTGCTTTGGGTCATTGTCCTGTTGTAGGAGGAAATTGGCTCCAATCAAGCACCGTTCACAGGGTATGGCATGGCGTTGCAACATGGAGTGATAGCCTTCCTTCTTCAAGATCCCTTTTACCCTGTACAAATCTCCCACTTTACCACCACCAAAGCGCCCCCCAGACCATCACATTGCCTCCACCATGCTTGACAGATGGCATCAAGCACTCCTCCAGCATCTTTCATTTGGTCTGCGTCTAACAAATGTTATTTTGTGATCCGAACACCTCAAAATTCGATTCGTCTGTCCATAACACTTTTTTCCAATCTTCCTCTGTCCAGTGTCTGTGTTCCTTTGCCCGTCTTAATATTTTCTTTTTATTGGCCAGTCTGAGATATCGCTTTTTCATTGCAACTCTGCCTAGAAGGTCAGCATCCCGGAGTCGCCTCTTCACTGTTGATGTTGAGACTGGTGTTTTGCGGGTACTATTTAATGAAGCTGCCAGTTGAAGACCTGTGAGGCGTCTGTTTCTCAAACTAGACACTCTAATGTATTTGTCCTCTTGCTCAGTTGTGCACCGGGGCCTCCCAATCCTCTTTCTATTCTGGTTAGAGCCAGTTTGCGCTGTTCTGTGAAGCGAGTAGTACACAGTTTTATACGAGATTTTCAGTTTCTTGGCAATTTCTCGCATGGAATAGCCTTCATTTCTCAGAACAAGAATAGACTGACGAGTTTCAGAAGAAAGTTATTTGTTTCTGGCCATTTAGAGCCTGTAATCAAACCCACAATTGCTGATGCTCTAGATACTCAACTAGTCTCAAGAAGGCCAGTTTTATTGCTTCTTTAATCAGCATAACAGTTTTCAGCTGTGCTAACATAATTGCAAAAGGGTTTTCTAATGATCAATTAGCCTTTTAAAATGATAAACTTGGATTAGCAAACACAATGTGCCATTGGAACACAGGACTGATGATTGCTGATAATGGGCCTCTGTTTGCCTATGTTGCCGTTTCCAGCTATAATAGCCATTTACAACATGAACAATGTCTACACTGTATTTCTGATCAATTTGATGTTATTTTGATGGACACAGTCAATTTTACAATAGTTCTATTTTGTTTGTTTTTACTCCTGAACTTCCACTACCCTCAACCTCTCCGATCATTTTCATGATGTCCATCCGGTTTCACAAAAGTTCTTAACCTATAACATATATATATTTATTATGGACACAGTATGTTTTACATTAGTTCTCTTGTTGTTATTAGTTGTCATTAGTCCCAACCTTCAGCTCCATTCAACCCCTCCCATCTATCTCGTAACACCATCCATATTGGATTTCTATTTGCCATATAGTTTTGAATCCAGCGTCATTTTGCTTATCAGTTTATAAACCATTTGCCATGGAATCGGTACGTCCAAAATCTCTTCACAACTATTTTGCAATATACAGTGGGGAGAACAAGTATTTGATACACTGCCGATTTTGCAGGTTTTCCTACTTACAAAGCATGTAGAGGTCTGTAATTTTTATCATATGTACACTTCAACTGTGAGAGACGGAATCTAAAACAAAATCCAGAAAATCACATTGTATGATTTTTTAAGTAATTCATTTGCATTTTATTGCATGACATAAGTATTTGATCACCTACCAACCAGTAAGAATTCCGGCTCTCACAGACCTGTTAGTTTTTCTTTAAGAAGCCCTCCTGTTCTCCACTCATTACCTGTATTAACTACACCTGTTTGAACTCGTTACCTGTATAAAAGACACCTGTCCACACACTCAATCAAACAGACTCCAACCTCTCCACAATGGCCAAGACCAGAGAGCTGTGTAAGGACATCAGGGATAAAATTGTAGACCTGCACAAGGCTGGGATGGGCTACAGGACAATAGGCAAGCAGCTTGGTGAGAAGGCAACAATTGTTGGCGCAATTATTAGAAAATGGAAGAAGTTCAAGATGACGGTCAATCACCCTCGGTCTGGGGCTCCATGCAAGATCTCACCTCGTGGGGCATCAATGATCATGAGGAAGGTGAGGGATCAGCCCAGAACTACACGGCAGGATCTGGTCAATGACCTGAAGAGAGCTGGGACCACAGTCTCAAAGAAAACCATTAGTAACACACTACGCCGTCATGGATTAAAATCCTGCAGCGCACGCAAGGGTCCCCCCTGCTCAAGCCAGCGCATGTCCAGGCCCGTCTGAAGTTTGCCAATGACCATCTGGATGATCCAGAGGAGGAATGGGAGAAGGTAATGTGGTCTGATGAGACAAAAATAGAGCTTTTTGGTCTAAACTCCACTCGCCGTGTTTGGAGGAAGAAGAAGGATGAGTACAACCCCAAGAACACCATCCCAACCGTGAAGCATGGAGGTGGAAACATAATTTTTTGGGGATGCTTTTCTGCAAAGGGGACAGGACAACTGCACCGTATTGAGGGGAGGATGGATGGGGTCATGTATCGCGAGATCTTGGCCAACAACCTCCTTCCCTCAGTAAGAGCATTGAAGATGGGTCGTGGCTGGGTCTTCCAGCATGACAACGACCCGAAACACATAGCCAGGGCAACTAAGGAGTGGCTCCGTAGAAGCATCTCAAGGTCCTGGAGTGGCCTAGCCAGTCTCCAGACCTGAACCCAATAGAAAATCTTTGGAGGGAGCTGAAAGTCCGTATTGCCCAGCGACAGCCCCGAAACCTGAAGGATCTGGAGAAGGTCTGTATGGAGGAGTGGGCCAAAATCCCTGCTGCAGTGTGTGCAAACCTGGTCAAGACCTACAGGAAACGTATGATCTCTGTAATTGCAAACCATGGTTTCTGTACCAAATATTAAGTTCTGCTTTTCTGATAAAATGCAAATTAATTACTTAAAAATCATACAATGTGATTTTCTGGATTTTTGTTTTAGATTCCGTCTCTCACAGTTGAAGTGTACCTATGATAAAAATTACAGACCTCTACATGCTTTGTAAGTAGGAAAACCTGCAAAATTGTCAGTGTATCAAATACTTGTTCTCCCCACTGTATATGGGACAGCTGTCAATTATTTGGTCCTTAAATGAAACTGGTATACTTTTTTATTCATCACAATTTTCTTTAACCAATTATGGTCTTTAATGCAGGGCCGACAGACAAGTTTGTTACTTTTTCCCCCCTTCTGCTTTCCTCTTCCATGTTTGCGGTAATGATGCAATTATTTGGGTGTGATTTTGGATAGAGCAGACATTTCCATATGTTTTTGTTAGCTGCATGTGCGACATAACTCCACCAGTCCTACCTATGATATCATTTACGAAGATTATATTTTTTTTATATTTTTTTATACTTTTTTTAAAATCAATTAGTATATTTGAGTTTAACCACAATATTTGTTGCATTATTTGTTCTGTCATTTCTGGAGGATTAAATTGAAATTGCAACCAACTTTCTATGACTTGTTTTAGAAATAGTGATATTTGGGAGATTATTTCCTTTTCAAATAACTGAAAGTGAGACGTTGTAATCTGATTAAAGGGAAAAAGGCCTTTCTTGAACATTGGGTGAGACAATCTTACTAATTTGCTAGAGAACCAGTTCGGATTTAAGTATAACTTTTGTATGACTGAAGCGTTTAGTGATAGTTCTAATTTTTTTATATTTAATAATTTCTGTCCTCCGAATTCATATTCATTATATAAATAGTCCCGTTACATTTTTTCTGGCTTGACGTTCCAAATAAAATGGAATATTTTTTTCTCATATAATTTTAAAAAACTGTTCGCTAGGCGTAGTTATATTAGTAGTTATGTTAGTAATATTAGTAATAGTATTATTAAATAATGCTAAACATGTGACTAATAGACTTCTTCTAAGCAAGTAATTTGTAGAAATATGGACCTAAAAGTAAAACTGAACATACCAGAAACTGATGATGATACATCTGAGGAAGATTACAGGATATATTGTTTTGTATCCTCGATTCAACTATAGAAAGATATCAGCACATATACAAAGCATTACAATGATGAAAGAAATGTACTATGCACTAATAACTCTCAGGCAGGATTTGTTTTTATATATACATTTAAATATTTTTGTTGAAGTTAATGGTAAACATTTACCTCAGTTGTGACATTTAAAGCCAAAGTAAGGTAGTCCAGGGAATGTGCATTTTTGTAGGCTTCTAAAAATGTACGACTCATCCGGAACTTTAAAATAAGTACACCTTCATTTGACGTTGGAGGGTCAGTGGATGCAGTGGTTGTGACAACAGTAGTATTTGGAGCCACATTAGTTGTCTTAACAGAAGATGGAGTTGTCGTATGTGCAGCTGCTTTGGTTGTTGTGGGAGCAGCTCTGGTTGTTGTGGGAAAAGCTGTGGTTGTTGTGGGGTTAGCTGTAGTTGTGGTAGGGCCAGCTGTGGTGGTAGTTACAGCAGCTATTGTTGTTGTGGCAGCAGATGTTGTTATTGTTGTGGTGGCAGCTGTTGGTGCTGTGGTTGTCGTAGCAGCAGCTGTAGTTGTCGTTGTTGCTGCTGTGGTTGTTGTGGGAGCAGCTGTGATTGTTGTAGAAGCTGCTATAGTTGTTGTTCGAGCCGCTGTTGTTGTGGGAGCCACTATTGTTGTTACAGGAACTGCAGTTTTAGTTGGTGCTGCTGTGGTTGTTGTGGGTCCAGCAGTGATTGTTTTGGGAAAAGCTGTGGTTGTTGTTGTGGCAGCTCTGGTTATTGTAGCATAAACTGTTGGTGTTGTTAGTGCAGCTGTGGTTGTTGTGGGAGCAGCTGTGTTTTTTTTGGGGTTTGCTGTTGTTTTGGTAGAGCCAGCTGTGGTGGTAGTTACAGTTGTAGTGGGAGCTGCTGTTGTTGTCGTGGGAGCCCCTGTGGTTGTTGTAGCAGAAGCTGTAGTGGGATTGGCTGTGGCTGTTGTGGTGGGAGCTTTAGTGGTCATAGCAGCAGCTGTAATTGTTGTGGGGGAAGCTGTGGTTGATGTGGAAGAAGCTGTGGTTATTGTAAGGGCGGATGTGATTGTCGTAGCAGCAGCAGCTGTTGTTGTTGTTGTTGGTCCTGCTGTGGTTGTTGTAGGAACAACTGTGGTTGTTGTGGGGATGGTTGTTGTAGCTGCATCTGTTGTTGTCGTTGCAGCAGCTGTTTTTGTTGTGGGGTAAGATATGGTTGTTTTGGTAGCGGTTGAGGTTCTCATAGCAGCTCTGGTTGTTGTGGCTGCTGTGTTGGTTTTTGTAGGCACAGCTGTTAATTTGGTTACTGCTGCTGTTTTTGTTGTGGGAGCAGCTGTCATTGTTGTGGGTGCAGCTGTGGTTGTTGTCGCTGCTGTGGTTGTTGTCACTGCAGCTGTTGTTGTCATAGCAGCAGCTGTTGTTGTGGAATAACTTTTGGTTGACATAGCCGCATCTGTTGTTGTCATAGCAGCAGTTGTGGTTGTTGTGGGAGCGGCTGTGGGTGTTGCAGCAGCTGTGATTGTTGTTGGAGCAGCTGTGGTTGTTGAAGGGAAATATATAGTTGTTGTGGGAGCACCTAAGTTTGTTCTGGGGACGGCTGTGGTTGATGTAGTTGTTGTAGTAGCAGCTTTTTTTGTTGTGGGTGCAGCTGTGGTAGTTTTGACTGCAGCATTGGTTGTTATAGCTGTAGGTGTTTTTGTGGTTACTGCTGCTGTGGTTGTTGTGGGAACATATGTGGTTGTTGTGGGCGCAGCTGTGATTGCTGTGGTTGCAACAGTGGTTGTTGTGGGTGCAGCAGTGGTTGTTGTGGGAGCATTTGTGGTGGTTGTGGGTGCCGCTGTGGTTGTTGTAGCTGTATCTGTAGTAGTTGTAGCCAGAGCTGTATTTGTCATTGCTGCAGCTGTGGTTAATGTGGGGGAAGCTGTGGTTGTTGTCGCTGCAGAAGCTGTAGTTGTCGTTGGTGCTGCTGTGGTTGCTGTGGGAGCAGCTGTCATTGTTGTAGGCACATCTGTAGTTGTCATAGGCGAAGATGTAGTTGTCATTGGTGCTGCTTTGGTTGTGGTTTGTATAGCTGTGGTTGTTGTAGCCGTAGATGTAGTTGTCGTTGATGCTGCTGTGGTTGTGGTGGGAACATCTGTGCTTGTAGTGGGAGCAGCTGTGGTTGTTGTGTGAGCAGCTGTATTTGTTGTGGGTGCAGCTGTGGTTGTTGTAGGCATACCTGTAGTTGTCATTGCTGTAGTTGTCATTGGGGCTGCTGCTGTTGTTATAGTTGGTTCAGCTGTGGTTGTTGTTTCAGCACCTGTGGATGTCGTTGGCGCAGCTGTTGTTGTCGTAGCAGCAGCTGTGGTTGTTGTAGCCGTATGTGTAGTTGTCGTAGCTGCAGCTGCAGTTGGCATTGGTGCTACAGTGTTTGCCATTGGTTCAGCTGTGGTTGTTGCGGCAGCAGCTGTGGTTGTCATTGCTGTACCTGTGGTTGTTGTGTGTGAACTTGTGTTTGATATAGCCACTGCTGTTGTTGTCGTAGCAGCAGCGGTGGTTATTGTGGGGGCACCTGTGGGTGTTGTGGGTGCAGCTGTGGTTGCTGTGTGTGCATATGTGGTTGTAGTAGCTGTATCTGTATTTGTCGTAGCCTCAGCTGTAGTTGTCATTAGCGCTGCAGTGGTTGTTGTGGCAGCAGCTGTAGTTGTCGGGGAGACACATTTGGTGGTAGGTTCAACAGGTGTTGTTATTGGTGCTGCTGGTGTCGTCGTAACACCAGCTGTAGTTATCATGGGGGCAGCTGTGGTTGTTGGGGGGGAAGTGGTGGTTGTCGGCATATCTGTGGTTGTTGAAGCTGTTCTAGCAGCAGCTGTAGTTGTCGTTGTTGCTGCTGTGGTTGTTCTGGGAGCAGCTGTGGTTGTTGTGGCGGAACCTGTGCTTGTTGTGGGAGCAGCTTTGGCTGATGTGGGGAGGGCTATGGTTGTCGTAAACACAGCTATAGTTGTCATCCTAACACCAGCTGCGGTTGTAGTGGGGGCAGCTGTGGTTGTAGTGGGGGCAGCCATGGTTGTTGTGAGAGTCGCTGTTGTTGGTGTGGGTGCAGCTGTTGTTGTTGTAGCCGTATATGTAGTTTCAGCAGCTGTTATTGGTCCAGCTGTTGTCATCGTAACACCAGCTGTAGTAATCATGGGGGCAGCTGTGGTTGTTGTGGGGGCAGCTGTGGTTGTCGGCATATCTGTGGTTGTTAAAGCTGTTCTCGTCATTCGAGCTGCTGTCGTTGTTGCGGCAGCTAATATTGTGGCTGCTGCTGTTGTAGTCGTAGCGACATCTGTGGTTGATGTTTGTGCGGCTGTGGTTGGTGTGGCAGCAGCTGTACTTGATTGGGAGGCACCTGTGGTGGTGGTTTCAGTAGCTGTTTTTATTGGTGCAACTGTTGTCGTCCTAACACCAGCTGCGGTTGTAGTGGGGGCAGCTGTGGTTGTAGTGGGGGCAGCTGTGGTTGTCGGTATATCTGTGGATGTTGTTGCAGCATTTGTTGTTGTTATGGGAGCATTTATGGTTGTTCTTGTGGCTGATTTTGTTTTTGTGGGAGCAGCTGTGGTTGTTGAAGCCGTATCTGTAGTTTCAGCAGGTCTTGTTATTTTTGCAGCTGTTGTTGTCTTAACTCCATCTGTGGTTGTTGCTGTAGCTGCTGTTTGTGTTGTTGCGAAATCTATTGGTGTTGTTGCTGTTGTAGTTGTAGCGACAGCTATTGTTGTTAGTGCTTCTGTGGTTGTTGTGGGAGGAGCAGTGGTTGTTGTGGGTGCAACTGTTGTAATTGTCGCCACAGCTGTGGTTGTTGTGGGGGCAGCGGTGGTTGTCATCATATATGTGGTTGTTGAAGCTGTTCTCGTCGTTGGAGCTGCTGCCGTTATTGCGGCAGCTAATATTGTTGTGGCTGCTGCTGTGGTAACACCAGCTAAGATTGTAGTGGGGACAGCAGTGGTTGTCTTCACATCTGTGGTTGTTGTTGCGGCAGTTGTGGTTGTTGTTGGAGCAGCTTTGGTTGTTGCTGATGTGGTTTTTGTGGGAGCAGCTGTGGTTAATGTGGAAGCAGCTTTGGTTGTTGTGGGTGCAGCTGTGGTTGTTGAAGCTGTATAATTAGTATCAGCAGCTGTTGTTATTTTTGCAGCTGTTGTTGTCGTAACTCCATCTGTTCTTGTCGTTGGAGCTGCTGTCGTTGTTGCGGCAGCTAATGTTGTGTTTGCTGCTGTTGTAGTCGTAGCGATAGCTGTGGTTGATGTTTTTGCACCTGTGGTTGTTGTGGCAGCAGCTGTATTCGATTGGAAGGCACCTGTGGTGGTGGTTTCAGCAGCTGTTTTTATTGGTGCAACTGTTGTCGTCCTAACACCAGCTGCGATTGTAGTGGGGGCAGTTGTGGTTGTAGTGGGGGCAGCTGTGGTTGTTGTGGGGGCAGCTGTGGTAGTCGGTATATCTGTGATTGTTGTTGCAGCAGTTGTTTTTGTTGTGGAAGCATCTATGGTTGTTGTTGTTGCTGATTTGGTTTTTGTTGGAGCAGCTGTGGTTGCTGTGGGTGCAGCTGTGGTTGTTGAAGCCGTATCTGTAGTTTCAGCAGCTCTTGTTATTTTTGCAGCTGTTGTTTTACGCATAACTCTGTCTATGGTTGTTGTTGGAGCTGCTGTTGTTGTTGTTGAGACAGCTGTTGGTGTTGTTGCTGTTGTAGACATAGCGACAGCTGTTGTTGTTAGTGCTTCTGTGGTTGTTGTGGGTTCAACTTTGGTTGTTCTATCCGTATATGTAGTTTCAGCATCTGTTATTGGTGCAGCTGTTGTTTTTGTAACTCCAGATGTGGTTGTTTTTGGATCTGCTTTGGTTGTTGTTGCGGCAGCTGTTCTTGTTGTGGCTGATGCTGTTGTAGTCGTCTCCACTGCTGTGGTTGTTGTTGGTCCACCTGTTGTTGTTGTGGCAGCAGCTGTAGTTGTCGGTGAGACACCTGTGGCGGTACGTTCAACAGCTTGTGTTATTGGTGCTGCTGTTGAAGTTGTAACACCAGTTGTAGTTATCATGGGGGCAGCCGTTGCTGTTGTGGGGGCATCGGTGGTTGTCGGCATATCTGTGGTTATTGTAGGGGCAGCTGTGGTTGTTGTTGGAGAAACTGTGGTCACCGCTAGTGCTGCTGTGGTTGTTATGGGTGTAGCTGTGGTTGTTATAGCCGTTTCTGTAGTTTCAGCAGCTGTTGTTATTGTTGCAGCTGTTGTTGTTGTAACTCCAGGTGTGGTCATCTTTGGATTTTTTTTGGTTGTTGTTGGTGCAGCTGTGGTTGTTATGGCAGCAGCTGTAGTTGTCGGGGAGACACCTGCGGTGGTAGGTTCAACAGCTGTTGTTATTGGTGCTGCTGTTGACGTCGTAACACCAGCTGTAGTTATCATGGCAACAGCTGTGGTTGTTGTTGGTGCAGCTGTGGTTGTTGTGGCAGCAGCTGTAGTTGTCGGGGAGACAACTGTGGTGGTAGTTTCAGAAGCTGTTGTTATTGGTGCTGCTGTTGACATCGTAACACCAGCTGCATTTATCATGGGGGCAGCTGTGGTTGTTGTGGGGGCAGCGGTGGTTGTCTGCATATATGTGGTTGTTGTAGGGGCAGTTATGGTTGTTGTTGAAGCAACTGTGGTCATTGCTAGTGCTGCTGTGTTTATTATGAGAGCTAATGTTGTTGTAATGGGTTTAGCTGTGGTTGTTATAGCCGTATCTGTAGTTTCAGCAGCTGTTGTTATTTCTGCTGCTGTTGTTGTTGTAACTCCAGCTGTGGTTGTCTTTGGATCTTTTTTAGTTGTTATTGATGCAGCTGTGGTTGTTGTGGCAGCAGCTGTAGTTGTCGGTGCAGCTTCTATCGTCCTAACACCAGCTGTGTTTGTCGTAGTGGCAGCAGTGGTTGTTGGTATATCTGTGGTTGTTTTTGGAGCAGCTCTGGTTGATGTTGGAGCAGCTGTGGTTGTTGTGGGAGCAGTTGTGTTTAAAGTGGGAGCAGCTGTGGTTGTTGTTGGACCAGCTGTGGTTGTTGTGGGAGCAGCTGTGGTTGTTGTGGGTGCAGCTGTGGTTGTTGTTGCTGCTGCTCTGGTTGTTATAGGGGCAGCTGTGGTTGTTGGAGCAGTTGTGGTTTTTGTGAGTTCAACTGTGGTTGTTGAATCCTTATCTGTAGTTTCAGCAGCTGTTGTTATTGGTGCATCTGTTGTTGTCGTAACTCCAGCTGTGGTTGTTGTTGGTGCATTTGTTGTTGTTGAGGCAGCAGCTGTAGTTGTCGGGGAGGCACTTGTGGTGGAAGTAGCAGCAGCTGTTGTTATTGACAAAGATTTTGTCCTCAAAACACCAGCTGTGGTTGTCATGGGGGCAGCCGTGGTTGCTGTGAGAGTCGCTGTGGTTGGTGTGGGTGGAGATGTTGTTGTTGTAGCCATATATGTAGTTTCAGCAGCTGTTGTTGGTCCAGCTGTTGCAGTCGTAACACAAGCTGTAGTTATCATGGGGGCAGCTGTGGTTGTTGTGGGGGCAGCGGTGGTTGTCGGCATATCTGTGGTTGTTAAAGCTGTTCTCGTCGTTGGAGCTGCTGTCGTTGTTGCGGCAGCTAATGTTGTTGTGTCTGCTGCTGTATTCGATTGGAAGGCACCTGTGGTGGTGGTTTCAGCAGCTGTTTTTATTGGTGCAACTGTTGTCGTCCTAACACCAGCTGCGATTGTAGTGGGGGCAGCTGTGGTTGTAGTGGGGGCAGCTGTGGTTGTTGTGGAAGCATCTATGGTTGTTGTTGTTGCTGATTTGGTTTTTGTGGGAGCAGCTGTGGTTGTTGTGGGTGCAGCTGTGGTTGTTGAAGCCATATCTGTAGTTTCAGCAGCTCTTGTTATTTTTGCAGCTGTTGTTGTACTCATAACTCTGTCTATGGTTGTTGTTGGAGCTGCTGTAGTTGTTGTTGAGACAGCTGTTGGTGTTGTTGCTGTTGTAGTCATAGCGACAGCTGTTGTTGTTAGTGCTTCTGTGGTTGTTGTGGGAGCAGCTGTGGTTGTTGTAGGTTCAACTTTGGTTGTTCTATCCGTATATGTAGTTTCAGCATCTGTTGTTATTGGTGCAGCTGTTGTTTTTGTAACTCCAGATGTGGTTGTTTTTGGATCTGCTTTGGTTGTTGTTGCGGCAGCTGTTCTTGTTGTTGCTGCTGCTGTTGTAGTAGTCTCCACAGCTGTGGTTGTTGTTGGTCCACCTCTTGTTGTTGTGGCAGCAGCTGTAGTTGTCGGTGAGACACCTGTGGCGGTAGGATCAACAGCTTTTGTTATTGGTGCTGCTGTTGAAGTCGTAACACCAGCTGTAGTTATCATGGGGGCAGCCGTTGCTGTTGTGGGGGCAGCGGTGGTTGTCGGCATATCTGTGGTTGTTGTAGGGGCAGCTGTGGTTGTTGTTGGAGCAACTGTGGTCACTGCTAGTGCTGCTAGTGCTGCTGTGGTTGTTATAGCCGTATATGAAGTTTCAGCAGCTGTTGTTATTGTTGCAGTTGTTGTTGTTGTAACTCCAGGTGTGGTTGTCTTTGGATCTTTTTTGGTTGTTGTTGGTGCAGCTGTGGTTGTTGTGGCAGCAGCTGTAGATGTCGGGGAGACACCTGCGGTGGTAGGTTCAACAGCTGTTGTTATTGGTGCTGCTGTTGACGTCGTAACACCAGCTGTAGTTATCATGGCAACAGCTGTGGCTGTTGTTGGTGCAGCTGTGGTTGTTGTGGCAGCAGCTGTAGTTGTCGGGGAGACAACTGTGGTGGTAGTTTCAGCAGCTGTTGTTATCTGTGCAGCTTCTAGCGTCGTAACACCAGCTACGTTTGTCGTAGGAGCAGCTGTTGTTGTTGGTATATCTGTGGTTGTTTTTCGAGCAGCTTTGGTTGTTGTTGGACCAGCTGTGGTTGTGGTAGGAGCAGCTGTGGTTGTTATGGGGGCAGCTGTGGTTGTTGGAGCAGTTGTGGTTTTTGTGAGTTCAACTGTGGTTGTTGAATCCTTATCTGTAGTTTCAGCAGCTGTTGTTATTGGTGCATCTGTTGTTGTCGTAACTCCAGCTGTGGTTGTTGTTGGTGCATCTGTTGTTGTTGAGGCAGCAGCTGCATTTGTCGGGGAGGCACTTGTGATGGAAGTATCAGCAGCTGTTGTTATTGACAAAGGTTTTGTCCTCAAAACACCAGCTGTGGTTGTCATGGGGGCAGCCGCGGTTGCTGTGAGAGTAGCTGTGGTTGGTGTGGGTGCAGCTGTTGTTGTTGTAGCCATATCTGTAGTTTCAGCAGCTGTTATTAGTCCAGCTGTTTCTGTCGTAACACCAGCTGTAGTTATCATGGGGGCAGAAGTGGTTGTTGTGGGGGCAGCGGTGGTTGTCGGCATATATGTGGTTGTTAAAGCTGTTGTTGTTGTTGTGGAAGTATCTATGGTTGTTGTTGTTGCTGATTTGGTTTTTGTGGGAGCAGTTGTGGTTGTTGTGGGTGCAGTTGTAGTTGTTGAAGCCATATCTGTAGTTTCAGCAGCTCTTGTTATTTTTGCAGCTGTTGTTGTACTCATAACTCCGTCTATGGTTGTTGTTGGAGCTGCTGTAGTTGTTGTTGAGACAGCTGTTGGTGTTGTTGCTGTTGGAGTCATAGCAACAGCTGTTGTTGTTAGTGCTTCTGTGGTTGTTGTGGAAGCAGCTGTGGTTGTTGTGGATTCAACTTTGGTTGTTCTATCCGTATATGTAGTTTCAGCATCTGTTGTTATTGGTGCAACTGTTGTTTTTGTAACTCCAGATGTGGTTGTTTTTGGATCTGCCTTGGTTGTTGTTGCAGCAGCTGTTCTTGTTGTGGCTACTGCTGTTGTAGTCGTCTCCACAGCTGTGGTTGTTGTTGGTCCACCTCTTGTTGTTGTGGCAGCAGCTGTAGTTGTCGGTGAGACACCTGTGGCGGTACGATCAACAGCTTTGTTATTGGTGCTGCTGTTGAAGTCGTAACACCAGCTGTAGTTATCATGGGGGCAGCCGTTGCTGTTGTGGGGGCAGCGGTGGTTGTCGGCATATCTGTGGTTGTTGTAGGGGAAGCTGTGGTTGTTGTTGGAGCAACTGTGGTCACTGCTAGTGCTGCTGTGGTTGTTATGGGTGTAGCTGTGGTTGTTATAGCCGTATCTGAAGTTTCAGCAGCTGTTGTTATTGTTGCAGCTGTTGCTGTTGTAACTCCAGGTGTGGTTGTCTTTGGATCTTTTTTGGTTGTTGTTGGTGCAGCTGTGGTTTGTGTGGCAGCAGCTGTAGATGTTGGGGAGACACCTGCTGTGGTAGGATCAACAGCTGTTGTTATTGGTGCTGCTGTTGACGTCGTAACATCAGCTGTAGTTATCATGGGGGCAGCTGTTGTTGTGGGGGCAGCGGTGGTTGTCGGCATATATGTGGTTGTTAAAGCTGTTCTCGTCATTGGAGCTGCTGTCATTGTTGCGGCAGCTAATGTTGTTGTGGCTGCTGCTGTTGTAGTCGTAGCGACAGCTGTGGTTGATGTTTGTGCAGCTGTGGTTGTTGTGGCAGCAGCTGTATTCGATTGGGAGGCAACTGTGGTGGTGATTTCACCAGCTGTTTTTATTTTTGCAGCTGTTGTTGTCTTAACTCCATTTGTGGTTGTTGCTGGAGCTGCTGTGGTTTTTGTTGCGACAGCTGTTGGTTTTGTTGCTGTTGTAGCGACAGCTTTTGTTGTTAGATCTTCTGTGGTTGTTGTGGGAGGAGCAGTGGTTGTTGTGGGTGCAACAGTGGTTGTTATATCCGTATATGTAGTTTCAGCAGCTGTTGTTTTTGGTGCAGCTGTTGTTGTTGTGGCAGCAGTTGTAGATGTCGGGGAGGCACCTGTGGTTGTAGGTTGAACAGCTGTTGTTATTGGTGCTAATGTTGTCGTCGTAACACCAGCTTTAGTTATAACGGAGGCAGCTGTGGTTGTTGTCGGGGCAGCGGTGGTTGTTGTTGGAGCAACTGTGGTCATTGCTAGTGCTGCTGTGTTTGTTATGATAGCTGCTGTTGTTGTAATGGGTGTAGCTGTTGTTGTTATAGCCGTATCTGAAGTTTCAGCAGCTGTTGTTATTTTTGCTGCTGTTGTTGTTGTAACTCCAGCTGTGGTTGTCTTTGGATCTTTTTTAGTTGTTGTTGATGCAGCTGTGGTTTTTGTGGCAGCAGCTGTAGTTGTCCGGGAGACAACTGTGGTTGTAGTTTCAGCAGCTGTTGTTATCGTTGCAGCTTCTATCGTCGTAACACCAGCTGTGTTTGTCGTAGGGGCAACAGTGGTTGTTGATATATCTGTGGTTGTTGTTAGACCAGCTGTGGTTGTTGTTAGACCAGCTGTGGTTGTTGTGGGAGCAGCTGTGGTTGTGGTGGGAGCAGCTGTGGTTGTTGTGGGTGCAGCTGTGGTTGTTGTTGCTGCTGCTCTGGTTGTTATGGGGGCAGCTGTGGTTGTTGGAGCAGTTGTGGTTTTTGTGAGTTCAACTGTGGTTGTTGAATCCTTATCTGTAGTTTCAGCAGCTGTTGTTATTGGTGCATCTGTTGTTGTCGTAACTCCAGCTGTGGTTGTTGTTGGTGCATTTGTTGTTGTTGAGGCAGCAGCTGTAGTTGTCGGGGAGGCACTTGTGGTGGAAGTATCAGCAGCTGTTGTTATTGACACAGATTTTGTCCTCAAAACACCAGCTGTGGTTGTCATGGGGGCAGCCGTGGTTGCTGTGAGAGTCGCTGTGGTTGGTGTGGGTGGAGCTGTTGATGTTGTAGCCATATCTGTAGTTTCAGCAGCTGTTATTGGTCCAGCTGTTGCCGTCGTAACACCAGCTGTAGTTATCATGGGGGCAGCTGTTGTTGTTGTGGGGGCATCGGTGGTTGTCGGCATATCTGTGGTTGTTAAAGCTGTTCTATCTGTGGTTGTTAAAGCTGTTGTTGTGTCTGCTGCTGTTGTAGTCATAGCGACAGCTGTGGTTGATGTTTGTGCAGCTGTGGTTGTTGTGGCAGCAGCTGTATTCGTTTGGAAGGCACCTGTGGTGGTGGTTTCAGCAGCTGTTTTTATTGGTGCAACTGTTGTCGTCCTAACACCAGCTGCGATTGTAGTGGGGGCAGCTGTGGTTGTAGTGGGGACAATTGTGGTTGTTGTGGGGGCAGCTGTGGTTGTCGGTATATCTGTGGTTGTTGTTGCAGCAGTTGTTGTTGTTGTGGAAGCATCTATGGTTGTTGTTGTTGCTGATTTGGTTTTTGTGGGAGCAGCTGTGGTTGTTGTGGGTGCAGCTGTGGTTGTTAGAGCCTTATCTGTAGTTTCAGCAGCTCTTGTTATTTTTGCAGCTGTTGTTGTTCTCATAACTCTGTCTATGGTTGTTGTTGGAGCTGCTGTAGTTGTTGTTGAGACAGCTGTTGGTGTTGTTGCTGTTGGAGTCATAGCGACAGCTGTTGTTGTTAGTGCTTCTGTGGTTGTTGTGGGTTCAACTTTGGTTGTTCTATCCATATATGTAGTTTCAGCATCTGTTGTTATTGGTGCAGCTGTTGTTTTTGTAACTCCAGATGTGGTTGTTTTTGGATCTGCTTTGGTTGTTGTTGCGGCAGCTGTTCTTGTTGTGGCTGCTGCTGTTTGTAGTCGTCTCCACAGCTGTGGTTGTTGTTGGTCCACCTCTTGTTGTTGTGGCAGCAGCTGTAGTTGTCGGTGAGACACCTGTGGCGGTACGATCAACAGCTTTTGTTATTGGTGCTGCTGTTGACGTCGTAACACCAGCTGTAGTTATCATGGGGGCAGCTGTTGTTGTTGTGGGGGCAGCGGTGGTTGTCGGCATATATGTGGTTGTTAAAGCTGTTCTCGTCATTGGAGCTGCTGTCGTTGTTGCGGCAGCTAATGTTGTTGTGGCTGCTGCTGTTGTAGTCGTAGCGACAGCTGTGGTTGATGTTTGTGCAGCTGTGGTTGTTGTGGCAGCATCTGTATTCGATTGGGAGGCACCTGTGGTGGTGATTTCACCAGCTGTTTTTATTGGTGCAACTGTTGTCGTCCTAACATCAGCTGTGATTGTAGTGGGGGCAGCTGTGGTTGTAGTGGGGGCAGCTGTGGTTGTTGTGGGGTCAACTGTGGTTGTCGGTATATCTGTGGTTGTTGTTGCAGCAGTTGTTGTTGTTGTGGAAGCATCTATGGTTGTTGTTGTTGCTGATTTGGTTTTTGTGGGAGCAGTTGTGGTTGTTGTGGGTGCAGTTGTAGTTGTTGAAGCCGTATCTGTAGTTTCAGCAGCTCTTGTTATTTTTGCAGCTGTTGTTGTCTTAACTCCATTTGTGGTTGTTGCTGGAGCTGCTGTGGTTTTTGTTGCGACAGCTGTTGGTTTTGTTGCTGATGTAGTTGTAGCGACAGCTGTTGTTGTTAGATCTTCTGTGGTTGTTGTGGGAGGAGCAGTGGTTGTTGTGGTTGCAACTGTGGTTGTTATATCCGTATATGTAGTTTCAGCAGCTGTTGTTTTTGGTGCAGCTGTTGTTGTTGTGGCAGCAGTTGTAGATGTCGGGAGGCACCTGTGGTTGTAGGTTGAACAGCTGTTGTTATTGGTGCTAATGTTGTCGTCGTAACACCAGCTTTAGTTATAACGGAGGCAGCTGTGGTTGTTGTCGGGGCAGCGGTGGTTGTCTGCATTTCTGTGGTTGTTGTAGGGGAAGCTGTTGTTGTTGTTGGAGCAACTGTGGTCATTGCTAGTGCTGCTGTGTTTGTTATGATAGCTGCTGTTGTTGTAATGGGTGTAGATGTTGTTGTTATAGCCGTATCTGAAGTTTCAGCAGCTGTTGTTATTTTTGCTGCTGTTGTTGTTGTAACTCCAGCTGTGGTTGTCTTTGGATCTTTTTAGTTGTTGTTGATGCAGCTGTGGTTTTTGTGGCAGCAGCTGTAGTTGTCCGGGGAGACAACTGTGGTTGTAGTTTCAGCAGCTGTTATCGTTGCAGCTTCTATCGTCGTAACACCAGCTGTGTTTGTCGTAGGGGCAGCAGTGGTTGTTGGTATATCTGTGGTTGTTTTTGGAGCAGCTTTGGTTGTTGTTAGACCAGCTGTGGTTGTAGTGGGAGCAGCTGTGGTTGTGGTGGGAGCAGCTGTGGTTATTGTGGGAGCAGCTGTGGTTGTGGTGGGAGCAGATGTGGTTGTTGTGGGCGCAGCTGTGGTTGTTGTTGCTGCTCCTCTGGTTATTATGGGGGCAGCTGTGGTTGTTGGAGCAGTTGTGGTTTTTGTGAGTTCAACTGTGGTTGTTGAATCCTTATCTGTAGTTTCAGCAGCTGTTTTTATTGGTGCATCTGTTGTTGTCGTAACTGCAGCTGTGGTTGTTGTTGGTGCATCTGTAGTTGTTGAGGCAGCAGCTGTAGTTGTCGGGGAGGCACTTGTGGTGGAAGTATCAGCAGCTGCTGTTATTGACACAGGTTTTGTCCTCAAAACACCAGCTGTGGTTGTCATGGGGACAGCCGTGGTTGCTGTGAGAGTCGCAGTGGTTGGTGTGGGTGCAGCTGTTGTTGTTGAAGCCATATCTGTAGTTTCAGCAGCTGTTATTAGTCCAGCTGTTGCCGTCGAAACACCAGCTGTAGTTATCATGGGGGCAGTTGTGGTTGTTGTGGGGGCAGCGGTGGTTGTCGGTATATCTGTGGTTGTTAAAGCTGTTCTCATCGTTGGAGCTGCTATCGTTGTTGAGGCAGCTAATGTTGTTGTGGCTGCTGCTGTTGTAGTCATAGCGACAGCTGTGGTTGATGTTTGTGCAGCTATTGCAGTTATTGTTGCAGCTGTTGTAGTTGTAGCTCCAGGTGTGGTTGTCTTCTGATCTTTTTTGGTTGTTGTTGGTGCAGCTGTGGTTGTTGTGGCAGCAGCTGTAGTTGTCGGGGAGACACCTGCGGTGGTAGGTTCAACAGCTGTTGTTATTGGTGCTGCTGTTGACGTCGTAACACCAGCTGTAGTTATCATGGCAACAGCTGTGATTGTTGTTGGTGCAGCTGTGGTTGTTGTGGCAGCAGCTGTAGTTGTCGTGGAGACAACTGTGGTGGTAGTTTCAGCAGCTGTTGTTATCTGTGCAGCTTCTAGCGTCGTAACACCAGCTATGTTTGTCGTAGGGGCAGCTGTGGTTGTTGGTATATCTGTGGTTGTTTTGGAGCAGCGTTGGTTGTTGTTGGACCAGCTGTGGTTGTTGTGGGAGTAGCTGTGGTTGTTGTGGGAGCAGATGTGGTTGTGGTGGGAGCAGCTGGGGTTGTTGTGGGAGCAGATGTGGTTGTGGTGGGAGCAGCTGTGGTTGTTGTGGGTGCAGCTGTGGTTGTTGTTGCTGCTGCTCTGGTTGTTATGGGGGAAGCTGTGGTTGTTGGAGCAGTTGTGGTTTTTGTGAGTTCAACTGTGGTTGTTAAATCCTTATCTGTAGTTTCAGCAGCTGTCGTTATTGGTGCATCTGTTGTTGTCGTAACTCCAGCTGTGGTTGTTGTTGGTGCATTTGTTGTTGTTGAGGCAGCAGCTGTAG
This sequence comes from Coregonus clupeaformis, assembly GCF_020615455.1. Taxonomy (NCBI): domain Eukaryota; kingdom Metazoa; phylum Chordata; class Actinopteri; order Salmoniformes; family Salmonidae; genus Coregonus; species Coregonus clupeaformis. The sequence goes on along the minus strand of NW_025534381.1, from coordinate 165,807 downwards.
TTGTCGGGGAGGCACTTGTGGTGGAAGTATCAGCAGCTGTTGTTATTGACACAGATTTTGTCTTCAAAACACCAGCTGATGTTGTCATGGGGGCAGCCGTGGTTGCTGTGAGAGTCGCTGTGGTTGGTGTGGGTGGAGCTGTTGTTGTTGTAGCCAAATATGTAGTTTCAGCAGCTGTTATTGGTCCAGCTGTTGCCGTCGAAACACCAGCTGTAGTTATCATGGGGGCAGCTGTTGTTGTTGTTACGGCAGCTAATGTTGTTGTGTCTGCTGCTGTTGTAGTCGTAGTGACAGCTGTGGTTGATGTTTGTGCAGCTTCGGTTGTTGTGGCAGCAGCTGTATTCCTTTGGAAGGCACCTGTGGTGGTGGTTTCAGTAGCTGTTTTTATTGGTGCAACTGTTGTCGTCCTAACATCAGCCGCGATTGTAGTGGGGGCAGCTGTGGTTGTAGTGGGGGCAGCTGTGGTTGTAGTGGGGGCAGCTGTGGTTGTAGTGGGGGCAGCTGTGGTTGTTGTGGGGGCAGCTGTGGTTGTCGGTATATCTGTGGTTGTTGTTGCAGCAGTTGTTGTTGTTGTGGAAGCATCTATGGTTGTTGTTGTTGCTGATTTGTTTTTTTGTGGGAGCAGCTGTGGTTGTTGTGGGTGCAGCTGTGGTTGTTGAAGCCATATCTGTATTTTCAGCAGCTCTTGTAATTTTTGCAACTGTTGTTGTACTCATAACTCCGTCTATGGTTGTTGTTGGAGCTGCTGTAGTTGTTGTTGAGACAGCTGTTGGTGTTGTTGCTGTTGTAGTCATAGCGACAGCTGTTGTTGTTAGTGCTTCTGTGGTTGTTGTGGGTTCAACTTTGGTTGTTCTATCCGTATATGTAGTTTCAGCATCTGTTGTTATTGGTGCAGCTGTTGTTTTTGTAACTCCAGATGTGGTTGTTTTTGGATCTGCTTTGGTTGTTGTTGCGGCAGCTGTTCTTGTTGTGGCTGCTGCTGTTGTAGTCGTCTCCACAGCTGTGGTTGTTGTTGGTCCACCTCTTGTTGTTGTGGCAGCAGCTGTAGTTGTCGGTGAGACACCTGTGGCGGTACGATCAACAGCTTTTGTTATTGGTGGTGCTGTTGAAGTCGTAACACCAGCTGTAGTTATCATGGGGGCAGCCGTTGCTGTTGTGGGGGCAGCGGTGGTTGTCGGCATATCTGTGGTTGTTGTAGGGGCAGCTGTGGTTGTTGTTGGAGCAACTGTGGTCACAGCTAGTGCTGATGTGGTTGTTATGGGTGTAGCTGTGGTTGTTATAGCCGTATCTGAAGTTTCAGCAGCTGTTGTTATTGTTGCAGCTGTTGTAACTCCAGGTGTGGTTGTCTTTGGATCTTTTTTGGTTGTTGTTGGTGCAGCTGTGGTTGTTTTCGCAGCAGCTGTAGATGTCGGGGAGGCACTTGTGGTGGAAGTATCAGCAGCTGTTGTTATTGACACAGATTTTGTCCTCAAAACACCAGCTGTGGTTGTCATGGGGGCAGCCGTGGTTGCAGTGAGAGTCGCTGTGGTTGGTGTGGGTGGAGCTGTTGTTGTTGTAGCCATATCTGTAGTTTCAGCAGCTGTTATTGGTCCAGCTGTTGCCGTCGTAACACCAGCTGTAGTTATCATGGGGGCAGCTGTTGTTGTTGTGGGGGCAACGGTGGTTGTCGGCATATCTGTGGTTGTTAAAGCTGTTCTATCTGTGGTTGTTAAAGCTGTTGTTGTGTCTGCTGCTGTTGTAGTCGTAGCGACAGCTGTGGTTGATGTTTGTGCAGCTGTGATTGTTGTGGCAGCAGCTGTATTCGTTTGGAAGGCACCTGTGGTGGTGGTTTCAGCAGCTGTTTTTATTGGTGCAACTGTTGTCGTCCTAACACCAGCTGCGATTGTAGTGGGGGCAGCTGTGGTTGTAGTGGGGACAGCTGTGGTTGTTGTGGGGGCAGCTGTGGTTGTCGGTATATCTGTGGTTGTTGTTGCAGCAGTTGTTGTTGTTGTGGAAGCATCTATGGTTGTTGTTGTTGCTGATTTGGTTTTTGTGGGAGCAGCTGTGGTTGTTGTGGGTGCAGCTGTGGTTGTTGAAGCCATATCTGTAGTTTCAGCAGCTCTTGTTATTTTTGCAGCTGTTGTTGTACTCATAACTCCGTCTATGGTTGTTGTTGGAGCTGCTGTAGTTGTTGTTGAGACAGCTGTTGGTGTTGTTGCTGTTGTAGTCATAGCGACAGCTGTTGTTGTTAGTGCTTCTGTGGTTGTTGTGGGAGCAGCTGTGGTTGTTGTGGGTTCAACTTTGGTTGTTCTATCCGTATATGTAGTTTCAGCATCTGTTGTTATTGGTGCAGCTGTTGTTTTTGTAACTCCAGATGTGGTTGTTTTTGGATCTGCTTTGGTTGTTGTTGCGGCAGCTGTTCTTGTTGTGGCTGCTGCTGTTGTAGTCGTCTCCACAGCTGTGGTTGTTGTTGGTCCACCTCTTGTTGTTGTGGCAGCAGCTGTAGTTGTCGGTGAGACACCTGTGGCGATACGATCAACAGCTTTTGTTATTGGTGGTGCTGTTGAAGTCGTAACACCAGCTGTAGTTATCATGGGGGCAGCCGTTTCTGTTGTGGGGGCAGCGGTGGTTGTCGGCATATCTGTGGTTGTTGTAGGGGAAGCTGTGGTTGTTGTTGGAGAAACTGTGGTGACTGCTAGTGCTGCTGTGGTTGTTATGGGTGTAGCTGTGGTTGTTATAGCCGTATCTGAAGTTTCAGCAGCTGTTGTTATTGTTGCAGCTGTTGCTGTTGTAACTCCAGGTGTGGTTGTCTTTGGATCTTTGTTGGTTGTTGTTGGTGCAGCTGTGGTTGTTGTGGCAGCAGCTGTAGATGTCGGGGAGACACCTGCTCTGCTAGGTTCAACAGCTGTTGTTATTGGTGCTGCTGTTGACGTCGTAACACCAGCTGTAGTTATCATGGGGGCAGCTGTTGTTGTTGTGGGGGCAGCGGTGGTTGTCGGCATATATGTGGTTGTTAAAGCTGTTCTCGTCATTGGAGCTGCTGTCGTTGTTGCGGCAGCTAATGTTGTTGTGGCTGCTGCTGTTGTAGTCGTAGCGACAGCTGTGGTTGATGTTTGTGCAGCTGTGGTTGTTGTGGCAGCAGCTGTATTCGATTGGGAGGCACCTGTGGTGGTGATTTCACCAGCTGTTTTTATTGGTGCAACTGTTGTCGTCCTAACACCAGCTGTGATTGTAGTGGGGGCAGCTGTGGTTGTAGTGGGGGCAGCTGTGGTTGTAGTGGGGGCAGCTGTGGTTGTTGTGGGGTCAGCTGTGGTTGTCGGCATATCTGTGGTTGTTGTTGCAGCAGTTGTTGTTGTTGTGGAAGCATCTATGGTTGTTGTTGTTGCTGATTTGGTTTTTGTGGGAGCAGTTGTGGTTGTTGTGGGTGCAGTTGTAGTTGTTGAAGCCGTATCTGTAGTTTCAGCAGCTCTTGTTATTTTTGCAGCTGTTGTTGTCTTAACTCCATTTGTGGTTGTTGCTGGAGCTGCTGTGGTTTTTGTTGCGACAGCTGTTGGTTTTGTTGCTGTTGTAGTTGTAGTGACAGCTGTTGTTGTTGTTAGATCTTCTGTGGTTGTTGTGGGATGTGCAGTGGTTGTTGTGGTTGCAATGGTGGTTGTTATATCCGTATATGTAGTTTCAGCAGCTGTTGTTTTTGGTGCAGCTGTTGTTGTTGTGGCAGCAGTTGTAGATGTCGGGGAGGCACCTGTGGTTGTAGGTTGAACAGCTGTTGTTATTGGTGCTAATGTTGTCGTCGTAACACCAGCTTTAGTTATAACGGAGGCAGTTGTTGTTGTTGTCGGGGCAGCGGTGGTTGTCTGCATTTCTGTGGTTGTTGTAGGGGCAGCTGTTGTTGTTGTTGGAGCAACTCTGGTCATTGCTAGTGCTGCTGTGTTTGTTATGATAGCTGCTGTTGTTGTAATGGGTGTAGCTGTTCTTGTTATAGCCGTATCTGAAGTTTCAGCAGCTGTTGTTATTTTTGCTGCTGTTGTTGTTGTAACTCCAGCTGTGGTTGTCTTTGGATGTTTTTTAGTTGTAGTTTCAGCAGCTGTTGTTATCGTTGCAGCTTCTATCGTCGTAACACCAGCTGTGTTTGTCGTAGGGGCAGCAGTGGTTGTTGGTATATCTGTGGTTGTTTTTGGAGCAGCTTTGGTTGTTGTTAGACCAGCTGTGGTTGTGGTGGGAGCAGCTGTGGTTGTGGTGGGAGCAGCTGTGGTTGTGGTGGGAGCAGATGTGGTTGTTGTGGGCGCAGCTGTGGTTGTTGTTGCTGCTCCTCTGGTTATTATGGGGGCAGCTGTGGTTGTTGGAGCAGTTGTGGTTTTTGTGAGTTCAACTGTGGTTGTTGAATCCTTATCTGTAGTTTCAGCAGCTGTTGTTATTGGTGCATCTGTTGTTGTCGTAACTGCAGCTGTGGTTGTTGTTGGTGCATCTGTTGTTGTTGAGGCAGCAGCTGTAGTTGTCGGGGAGGCACTTGTGGTGGAAGTATCAGCAGCTGCTGTTATTGACACAGGTTTTGTCCTCAAAACACCAGCTGTGGTTGTCATGGGGACAGCCGTGGTTGCTGTGAGAGTCGCAGTGGTTGGTGTGGGTGCAGCTGTTGTTGTTGAAGCCATATCTGTAGTTTCAGCAGCTGTTATTAGTCCAGCTGTTGCCGTCGAAACACCAGCTGTAGTTATCATGGGGGCAGTTGTGGTTGTTGTGGGGGCAGCGGTGGTTGTCGGCATATCTGTAGTTGTTAAAGCTGTTCTCATCGTTGGAGCTGCTATCATTGTTGAGGCAGCTAATGTTGTTGTGGCTGCTGCTGTTGTAGTCATAGCGACAGCTGTGGTTGATGTTTGTGCAGCTATTGCAGTTATTGTTGCAGCTGTTGTAGTTGTAGCTCCAGGTTTGGTTGTCTTTGGATCTTTTTTGGTTGTTGTTGGTGCAGCTGTGGTTGTTGTGGCAGCAGCTGTAGTTGTCGGGGAGACACCTGCGGTGGTAGGTTCAACAGCTGTTGTTATTGGTGCTGCTGTTGACGTCGTAACACCAGCTGTAGTTATCATGGCAACAGCTGTGATTGTTGTTGGTGCAGCTGTGGTTGTTGTGGCAGCAGCTGTAGTTGTCGTGGAGACAACTGTGGTGGTAGTTTCAGCAGCTGTTGTTATCTGTGCAGCTTCTAGCGTCGTAACACCAGCTATGTTTGTCGTAGGGGCAGCTGTGGTTGTTGGTATATCTGTGGTTGTTTTTGGAGCAGCGTTGGTTGTTGTTGGACCAGCTGTGGTTGTTGTGGGAGTAGCTGTGGTTGTTGTGGGAGCAGATGTGGTTGTGGTGGGAGCAGCTGGGGTTGTTGTGGGAGCAGATGTGGTTGTGGTGGGAGCAGCTGTGGTTGTTGTGGGTGCAGCTGTGGTTGTTGTTGCTGCTGCTCTGGTTGTTATGGGGGCAGCTGTGGTTGTTGGAGCAGTTGTGGTTTTTGTGAGTTCAACTGTGGTTGTTAAATCCTTATCTGTAGTTTCAGCAGCTGTCGTTATTGGTGCATCTGTTGTTGTCGTAACTCCAGCTGTGGTTGTTGTTGGTGCATTTGTTGTTGTTGAGGCAGCAGCTGTAGTTGTCGGGGAGGCACTTGTGGTGGAAGTATCAGCAGCTGTTGTTATTGACACAGATTTTGTCTTCAAAACACCAGCTGATGTTGTCATGGGGGGCAGCCGTGGTTGCTGTGAGAGTCGCTGTGGTTGGTGTGGGTGCAGCTGTTGTTGTTGTAGCCAAATCTGTAGTTTCAGCAGCTGTTATTGGTCCAGCTGTTGCCGTCGAAACACCAGCTGTAGTTATCATGGGGGCAGCTGTTGTTGTTGTTACGGCAGCTAATGTTGTTGTGTCTGCTGCTGTTGTAGTCGTAGTGACAGCTGTGGTTGATGTTTGTGCAGCTTCGGTTGTTGTGGCAGCAGCTGTATTCGTTTGGAAGGCACCTGTGGTGGTGGTTTCAGTAGCTGTTTTTATTGGTGCAACTGTTGTCGTCCTAACATCAGCTGCGATTGTAGTGGGGGCAGCTGTGGTTGTAGTGGGGGCAGCTGTGGTTGTAGTGGGGGCAGCTGTGGTTGTTGTGGGGGCAGCTGTGGTTGTCGGTATAGCTGTGGTTGTTGTTGCAGCAGTTGTTGTTGTTGTGGAAGCATCTATGGTTGTTGTTGTTGCTGATTTGTTTTTTGTGGGAGCAGCTGTGGTTGTTGTGGGTGCAGCTGTGGTTGTTGAAGCCATATCTGTATTTTCAGCAGCTCTTGTAATTTTTGCAACTGTTGTTGTACTCATAACTCTGTCTATGGTTGTTGTTGGAGCTGCTGTAGTTGTTGTTGAGACAGCTGTTCTTGTTGTTGCTGCTGCTGTTGTAGTCGTCTCCACAGCTGTGGTTGTTGTTGGTCCACCTCTTGTTGTTGTGGCAGCAGCTGTAGTTGTCGGTGAGACACCTGTGGCGGTACGATCAACAGCTTTTGTTATTGGTGCTGCTGTTGAAGTCGTAACACCAGCTGTAGTTATCATGGGGGCAGCCGTTGCTGTTTTGGGGGCAGCAGTGGTTGTCGGCATATCTGTGGTTGTTGTAGGGGCAGCTGTGGTTGTTGTTGGAGCAACTGTGGTCACAGCTAGTGCTGCTGTGGTTGTTATGGGTGTAGCTGTGGTTGTTATAGCCGTATCTGAAGTTTCAGCAGCTGTTGTTATTGTTGCAGCTGTTGTAACTCCAGGTGTTGTTGTCTTTGGATCTTTTTTGGTTGTTGTTGGTGCAGCTGTGGTTGTTGTCGCAGCAGCTGTAGATGTCGGGGAGGCACTTGTGGTGGAAGTATCAGCAGCTGTTGTTATTGACACAGATTTTGTCCTCAAAACACCAGCTGTGGTTGTCATGGGGGCAGCTGTGGTTGTTGTGGGGGCAGCTGTGGTTGTTGTGGGTTCAACTTTGGTTGTTCTATCCGTATATGTAGTTTCAGCATCTGTTGTTATTGGTGCAGCTGTTGTTTTTGTAACTCCAGATGTGGTTGTTTTTGGATCTGCTTTGGTTGTTGTTGCGGCAGCTGTTCTTGTTGTGGCTGCTGCTGTTGTAGTCGTCTCCACAGCTGTGGTTGTTGTTGGTCCACCTCTTGTTGTTGTGGCAGCAGCTGTAGTTGTCGGTGAGACACCTGTGGCGGTACGATCAACAGCTTTTGTTATTGGTGCTGCTGTTGAAGTCGTAACACCAGCTGTAGTTATCATGGGGGCAGCCGTTGCTGTTGTGGGGGCAGCGGTGGTTGTCGGCATATCTGTGGTTGTTGTAGGGGAAGCTGTGGTTGTTGTTGGAGAAACTGTGGTCACTGCTAGTGCTGCTGTGGTTGTTATGGGTGTAGCTGTGGTTGTTATAGCCGTATCTGAAGTTTCAGCAGCTGTTGTTATTGTTGCAGCTGTTGCTGTTGTAACTCCAGGTGTGGTTGTCTTTGGATCTTTTTTGGTTGTTGTTGGTGCAGCTGTGGTTGTTGTGGCAGCAGCTGTAGATGTCGGGGAGACACCTGCTCTGGTAGGTTCAACAGCTGTTGTTATTGGTGCTGCTGTTGACGTCGTAACACCAGCTGTAGTTATCATGGGGGCAGCTGTTGTTGTTGTGGGGGCAGCGGTGGTTGTCGGAATATCTGTGGTTGTTAAAGCTGTTCTCATCGTTAGAGCTGCTATCGTTGTTGCGGCAGCTAATGTTGTTGTGGCTGCTGCTGTTGTAGTCATAGCGACAGCTGTGGTTGATGTTTCTGCAGCTCTGGTTGTTGTGGCAGCAGCTGTATTCGATTGGGAGGCACCTGTGGTGGTGGTTTCAGCAGCTGTTTTTATTGGTGCAACTGTTGTCGTCCTAACACCAGCTGCGATTGTAGTGGGGGCAGCTGTGGTTGTAGTGGGGGCAGCTGTGGTTGTTGTGGGGGCAGCTGTGGTTGTCGGTATATATGTGGTTGTAGTTGCAGCAGTTGTTGTTGTTGTGGAAGCATCTATGGTTGTTGTTGTTGCCGATTTGGTTTTTGTGGGAGCAGCTGTGGTTGTTGTGGGTGCAGCTGTGGTTGTTGAAGCCATATCTGTAGTGTCAGCAGCTCTTATCCTCAAAACACCAGCTCTGCTTGTCATGGGGGCAGCCGTGGTTGTTGAGAGAGTCGCTGTGGTTGGTGTGGGTGCAACTATGGTTGTAGTAGCTGTATCTGTAGTTTCAGCAGTTGTTGGTGTTGTTGCAGCTGTTATTGTTGTAACACCAGCTGTGGTTGTTGTTGTAGCAGCTGTGGTTGTTGTTGCGGCAGCTGTTGTTGTTGTTGCTTCTGCTGTTGTAGTCATTCTGACAGCTGTGGTTGATGGATTTGCAGCTGTGGTCGTTGTTGCAGCAACTGTAGTTGTCTGGGAGGCACCAGTGGTGGTAGTTTCAGCAGCTGTTGTTGTTTTTGCAGCTGTTGTCATCGTAACACCATCTGTGGTTGTCGTTGGAGCTGCTGTGGTTGTTGTTAAGGCAGCAGTTGTTGTTGTGGCTGCTGTAGTCATAGCGACAGCTGTGGTTGATGTTTTTGCAGCTTTGATCATTGTTGCAGCAGATGTAATTGGGCTAGCTGTGGTCATTTTGGGTGCACCATTGGTTTTTGGTATATCTGTGGTTGTTGTAGGGGCAGCTGTGGTTGTTGTTGGAGCAGCGGTTGTTGTTTCTGGTGCTGCTGTGGTTGTTCTGGGAGCAGCTGTGGTTGCTGTGGGTGCAGCTGTGGTTGTTGTATCTGTATCTGTAGTTTCAGCAGCTCCTGTTATTGGTGCAGCTGTTGTCGTCGTAACACCATCTGTGGTTGTCGTTGGAGCTGCTGTGGTTGTTGCGGCAGCTGTTTTTGTTGTGGCTGCTGCGGTTGTTGTGGGTGCACCTGTGGTTGTTGTAGCCGTATCTGTAGTTTCAGTGGCAGTTGTTATTGGTGCAGCTGTTGTTGTCATATCTCCAACTGTGGTTGTCGTTGGAGCTGCTGTGGTTATTGTTGCAGCAGCTGTTGTTCTTGCCGTTGTAGTCGTAGGGACAGCTGTGGTTGTTGTTGGTTCTGCTGTGGTTGTTTTGGGAGCAGGTGTGGTTGTTATGAGTGCAACTGTGGTTGTTTTAGCCGTATCTGTAGTTTCAGCAAGTGTTGTTATTGGTGCAGCTTTTGCTGTTGTAACTCCAGCTGTGGTTGTTGTTGGTGCAGCTGTAGTTGTTGTGGCAGCCTCTCTACTTGTTGGGGAGGCACCTGTGGTGGTAGCTTCAGCAGATGTTGTTATTGGTGCAGCTGTTTTCGTGGTAATACCAGCTGTGGTTGTCATGCGTGCAGCTGTTGTTGTTGTGAGAGCCGCTGTGGTTGGTGTGGGTTTAGCTGTGGTTGTTGTAGCCGTATATGTAGTTCCAGCAGCTGTTTTCACTGGTGCAGCTGTTGTCATCCTAACACCAGCTGCGGTTGTCTTTGGAGCTGCTGTTGTTATTGCCGTAGTTATTGGTGTTGTTGCTTTCGTGAGTCGTGGCGACAGCGACAGCTGTGGTTGTTGCAGCAGCAGTTGTAGTTGCCAGGAGGCACCTGTGGTGGTTGCTTCAGCAGCTGTTGTTATTGGTGCAGTTGTTGTTGTCGTACCACCAGCTGGTGTTGTCATTGGAGCTGCTGTGGTTGTTGGTGTGGCAGCTGTGGTTGTTGTTGTGGCTGCTGCTGTTGTAGTCGTAGCAACAGCTGTGGTTGATGTTTTTGCAGCTGTGGTTGTTGTGACAGCAGCTGTAGTTGTCTGGGAGGCAACTGTGGTGGTAGTTTCAGCAGCTGTTGTTATTTTTGCAGTTGTTGTCATCATAATACCAGCTGTGGTTGTAGTGGGGGCATCTGTGGTTGTTGGTATATTTGTGGTTGTTGTAGCTGCAGTTTTGGTTATCGTTGGAGGAGTTGTTATGGGTGCAGCTGTGGTAGATGAAGCTGTATCTATAGTTTCAACAGCTGTTGTTATTGGTGCAGCTTTTGTCGTCGTCACACCATCTGTGGTTGTCATGGGTGAAGATGTGGTTGTTGTACCCGTATCTGTAGTTTCAGCAGCTGTTGTGATCGTAACACCAGCTGTGGTTGTTGTTGCAGCAGCTGTTAGTGTTGTTGTAGTTGTAGCGACAGCTGTGGTAGTTGTTGTTATTGGTGCAACTGTTGTCTTCGTAACACCAGCTGTGGCTGTCATGGGGCTAGCTGTGGTCATTTTGGTTGCACCATTGGTTTTGGTATATCTGTGGTTGTTGTAGGGGCAGCTGTGGTTGTTGTTGGAGCAGCGGTTGTTGTTTCTGGTGCTGCTGGGTTGTTCTGGGAGCAGCTGTGGTTGCTGTGGGTGCAGCTGTGGTTGTTGTATCTGTATCTGTAGTTTCAGCAGCTGTTGTTATTGGTTTAGCTGTTGTCATCGTAACACCATCTGTGGTTGTCGTTGGAGCTGCTGTGGTTGTTGCGGCACCTGTTTTGTTGTGGCTGCTGCAGTTGTTGTGGGTGCACCTGTGGTTGTTGTAGCCGTATCTGTAGTTTCAGTGGCAGTTGTTATTGGTGCAGCTGTTGTTGTCATATCTCCATCTGTGGTTGTCGTTGGAGCTGCTGTGGTTATTGTTGCAGCAGCTGTTGTTCTTGCCGTTGTAGTCGTAGGGACAGCGGTGGTTGTTGTTGGTTCTGCTGTGGTTGTTTTGGGAGCAGGTGGGGTTTTTGTGAGTGCAACTGTGGTTGTTGTAGCCGTATCTGTAGTTTCAGCAGCTGTTGTTATTGGTGCAGCTTTTGTTGTTGTAACTCCAGCTGTGGTTGTTGTGGCAGCAGCTGTAGTTATCGGGGAGGCACCTGTCGTGGTAGTTTCAGCAGCTGTTGTTATTGGTGCAGCTTTTGTCGTCGTCACACCATCTGTGGTTGTCATGGGTGAAGATGTGGTTGTTGTACCCGTATCTGTAGTTTCAGCAGCTGTTGTGATCGTAACACCAGCTGTGGTTGTTGTTGCAGCAGCTGTTAGTGTTGTTGTAGTTGTAGCGACAGCTGTGGTAGTTGTTGTTATTGGTGCAACTGTTGTCTTCGTAACACCAGCTGTGGCTGTCATGGGGCTAGCTGTGGTCATTTTGGTTGCACCATTGGTTTTTGGTATATCTGTGGTTGTTGTAGGGGCAGCTGTGGTTGTTGTTGGAGCAGCGGTTGTTGTTTCTGGTGCTGCTGTGGTTGTTCTGGGAGCAGCTGTGGTTGTTGCGGCACCTGTTTTTGTTGTGGCTGCTGCAGTTGTTGTGGGTGCACCTGTGGTTGTTGTAGCCGTATCTGTAGTTTCAGTGGCAGTTGTTATTGGTGCAGCTGTTGTTGTCATATCTCCAACTGTGGTTGTCGTTGGAGCTGCTGTTGTTATTGTTGCAGCAGCTGTTGTTCTTGCCGTTGTAGTCGTAGGGACAGCTGTGGTTGTTGTTGGTTCTGCTGTGGTTGTTTTGGGAGCAGGTGTGGTTGTTGTGAGTGCAACTGTGGTTGTTTTAGCCGTATCTGTAGTTTCAGCAAGTGTTGTTATTGGTGCAGCTTTTGTTGTTGTAACTCCAGCTGTGGTTGTTGTTGGTGCAGCTGTAGTTGTTGTGGCAGCCTCTCTACTTGTTGGGGAGGCACCTGTGGTGGTAGCTTCAGCAGATGTTGTTATTGGTGCAGCTGTTGTCGTGGTAATACCAGCTGTGGTTGTCATGCGTGCAGCTGTTGTTGTTGTGAGAGCCGCTGTGGTTGGAGTGGGTTTAGCTGTGGTTGTTGTAGCCGTATATGTAGTTCCAGCAGCTGTTTTCACTGGTGCAGCTGTTGTCATCCTAACACCAGCTGCGGTTGTCTTTGGAGCTGCTGTTGTTATTGCCGTAGTTATTGGTGTTGTTGCTTTCATAGTCGTAGCGACAGCGACAGCTGTGGTTGTTGCAGCAGCAGTTGTAGTTGCCAGGGAGGCACCTGTGGTGGTTGCTTCAGCAGCTGTTGTTATTGGTGCAGTTGTTGTTGTCGTACCACCAGCTGGTGTTGTCATTGGAGCTGCTGTGGTTGTTGGTGTGGCAGCTGTGGTTGTTGTTGTGGCTGCTGTGGTTGTTGTGACAGCAGCTGTAGTTGTCTGGGAGGCACCTGTGGTGGTAGCTTCAGCAGCTGTTGTTATTTTTGCAGTTGATGTCATCATAATACCAGCTGTGGTTGTAGTGGGGGCATCTGTGGTTGTTGGTATATTTGTGGTTGTTGTAGCTGCAGTTTTGGTTGTCGTTGGAGGAGTTGTTATGGGTGCAGCTGTGGTAGATGAAGCTGTATCTATAGTTTCAACAGCTGTTGTTATTGGTGCAGCTTTTGTCGTCGTCACACCATCTGTGGTTGTCATGGGTGAAGATGTGGTTGTTGTACCCGTATCTGTAGTTTCAGCAGCTGTTGTCATCGTAACACCAGCTGTGGTTGTTGTTGCAGCAGCTGTTGTTGTAGTTGTAGCGACAGCTGTGGTAGTTGTTGTTATTGGTGCAACTGTTGTCTTCGTAACACCAGCTGTGGCTGTCATGGGGCTAGCTGTGGTCATTTTGGTTGCACCATTGGTTTTTGGTATATCTGTGGTTGTTGTAGGGGCAGCTGTGGTTGTTGTTGGAGCAGCGGTTGTTGTTTCTGGTGCTGCTGTGGTTGTTCTAGGAGCAGCTGTGGTTGCTGTGGGTGCAGCTGTGGTTGTTGTATCTGTATCTGTAGTTTCAGCAGCTGTTGTTATTGGTTTAGCTGTTGTCATCGTAACACCATCTGTGGTTGTCGTTGGAGCTGCTGTGGTTGTTGCGGCACCTGTTTTTGTTGTGGCTGCTGCAGTTGTTGTGGGTGCACCTGTGGTTGTTGTAGCCGTATCTGTAGTTTCAGTGGCAGTTGTTATTGGTGCAGCTGTTGTTGTCATATCTCCAACTGTGGTTGTCGTTGGAGCTGCTGTGGTTATTGTTGCAGCAGCTGTTGTTCTTGCCGTTGTAGTCGTAGGGACAACTGTGGTTGTTGTTGGTTCTGCTGTGGTTGTTTTGGGAGCAGGTGGGGTTTTTGTGAGTGCAACTGTGGTTGTTGTAGCCGTATCTGTAGTTTCAGCAGCTGTTGTTATTGGTGCAGCTTTTGTTGTTGTAACTCCAGCTGTGGTTGTTGTTGGTGCAGCTGTAGTTGTTGTGGCAGCCTCTCTACTTGTTGGGGAGGCACCTGTGGTGGTAGCTTCAGCAGATGTTGTTATTGGTGCAGCTGTTGTCGTGGTAATACCAGCTGTGGTTGTCATGCGTGCAGCTGTTGTTGTTGTGAGAGCCGCTGTGGTTGGAGTGGGTTTAGCTGTGGTTGTTGTAGCCGTATATGTAGTTCCAGCAGCTGTTTTCACTGGTGCAGCTGTTGTCATCCTAACACCAGCTGCGGTTGTCTTTGGAGCTGCTGTTGTTATTGCCGTAGTTATTGGTGTTGTTGCTTTCGTAGTCGTAGCGACAGCGTACGCTGTGGTTGTTGCAGCAGCAGTTGTAGTTGCCAGGGAGGCACCTGTGGTGGTTGCTTCAGCAGCTGTTGTTATTGGTGCAGTTGTTGTTGTCGTACCACCAGCTGGTGTTGTCATTGGAGCTGCTGTGGTTGTTGGTGTGGCAGCTGTGGTTGTTGTTGTGGCTGCTGTGGTTGTTGTGACAGCAGCTGTAGTTGTCTGGGAGGCACCTGTGGTGGTAGCTTCAGCAGCTGTTGTTATTTTTGCAGTTGATGTCATCATAATACCAGCTGTGGTTGTAGTGGGGGCATCTGTGGTTGTTGGTATATTTGTGGTTGTTGTAGCTGCAGTTTTGGTTGTCGTTGGAGGAGTTGTTATGGGTGCAGCTGTGGTAGATGAAGCTGTATCTATAGTTTCAACAGCTGTTGTTATTGGTGCAGCTTTTGTCGTCGTCACACCATCTGTGGTTGTCATGGGTGAAGATGTGGTTGTTGTACCCGTATCTGTAGTTTCAGCAGCTGTTGTCATCGTAACACCAGCTGTGGTTGTTGTTGCAGCAGCTGTTGTTGTAGTTGTAGCGACAGCTGTGGTAGTTGTTGTTATTGGTGCAACTGTTGTCTTCGTAACACCAGCTGTGGCTGTCATGGGGCTAGCTGTGGTCATTTTGGTTGCACCATTGGTTTTTGGTATATCTGTGGTTGTTGTAGGGGCAGCTGTGGTTGTTGTTGGAGCAGCGGTTGTTGTTTCTGGTGCTGCTGTGGTTGTTCTAGGAGCAGCTGTGGTTGCTGTGGGTGCAGCTGTGGTTGTTGTATCTGTATCTGTAGTTTCAGCAGCTGTTGTTATTGGTTTAGCTGTTGTCATCGTAACACCATCTGTGGTTGTCGTTGGAGCTGCTGTGGTTGTTGCGGCAGCTGTTTTTGTTGTGGCTGCTGCAGTTGTTGTGGGTGCACCTGTGGTTGTTGTAGCCGTATCTGTAGTTTCAGTGGCAGTTGTTATTGGTGCAGCTGTTGTTGTCATATCTCCATCTGTGGTTGTCGTTGGAGCTGCTGTGGTTATTGTTGCAGCAGCTGTTGTTCTTGCCGTTGTAGTCGTAGGGACAGCGGTGGTTGTTGTTGGTTCTGCTGTGGTTGTTTTGGGAGCAGGTGGGGTTTTTGTGAGTGCAACTGTGGTTGTTGTAGCCGTATCTGTAGTTTCAGCAGCTGTTGTTATTGGTGCAGCTTTTGTTGTTGTAACTCCAGCTGTGGTTGTTGTGGCAGCAGCTGTAGTTATCGGGGAGGCACCTGTCGTGGTAGTTTCAGCAGCTGTTGTTATTGGTGCAGCTGTTGTCATTGTAACACCAGTTGTGGTGGTTGTGGAGGCAGCAGTGTTTGTCTGTATATCTGTTGTTGTTGTAGGGGCAGCTGTGGTTATTGTTGGAGCAGCGGTGGTTATTGTGTGAGCAGCTCTGGTTGTTGTGGGTGCAGCTGTGGTTGTTGTATCCATATCTGTAGTGTCATCAGTTGATGTTATTGGTACAGCTGTTGTCGTCGTTGTACCAGACGTGGTTGTCGTTGAACCTACTGTGGTTGTTGTTGCGGCAGCTGTTGCTGTGTCTGCTGCTGTTGTTATCTTGGCAACAGCTGTGGTTGGTTTTGGTGCAGCTGTGGTTGTTGTGGCTGCAGCTGTATTTGTCAGGGAGGCACCCGTGGTGGTAGTTTCAGCAGCTGTTGTTATTGGTGCAGCTGTTGTCATCGTAATGACAGCTGTGGTTGTTGTGGGGGCAGCTGTGGTTTTCTGCATATCTGTGGTTGTTGTAGTGGCAGCTGTGTTTGTTGTGGGTGCAGCTGTGGTTGTTGTAGTGGCAGCTGTGTTTGTTGTTGGAGCAGCTGTGTTTGTTGTGGGTGCAGCTGTGGTTGATTGTGCTGATACAGCTGTCTGGATTGTTGTTACCGCAAGTGCTGTTAATGGAATGGAAATTATCATTCATATTTTTCAGTTGTTGCTAATGTTGCATCATGTGCAGCACTTTAAAGGGGAAATTTGGGATAAGTACATTTGTTTTTGATTGGTAAGGGTAGTTCTACAGAAGTAGTGTAAATTGGAGGGTTGAAAACTGTTTATCTTATTTATGACAGCACACGTGTATTCCAACATATGTCAGGGAGACATATACGCTACACAAACTTTGTATTGTACACTACCAGTGAAATGTTTGGACACACCTACTCATTCAAGGATTTTTCTTTACTTTTACATTGTAGAACAATAGTGAAGACATCAAAAATATGAAATAACACATATGGAATCAAGTAGTAACCAAAAAAGTGTTATTTGAGATTCTTCAAATAGCCACCTGTCACGTTTGTTGTGTAAAGGATCAGACCAAGGTGCAGCGTGGTATGCGTACATGTTTAATAATGAAGTAAACACTCGACAAAAACAACAAAAGCAACGTAACGTGAAGTTCTAATGGCTACATACACAAGCCAAACCAGAAACAACATCCCATAACATAGGTAGGCAAAATGGCTGCCTAAGTATGATCCCCAATCAGAGACAACGATCGACAGCTGCCTCTGATCGGGAACCACACCCGGCCAACATAGATATACACATGCTAGATATACACATAGATATTCACACCCTGACCAAACCAACTAGAGATCTCTATGTCAGGGCGTGACACCACCCTTTGCCTTGATGACAGCTTTGCACTTCTTAAAAGTTAACTTGTGGAATTTCTTTCTTTCTTAATGCGTTTGAGCCAATCAGTTGTGTTGTTACAAGGTAGGGGGGTATACAGAAGATAGCCCTATTTGGTAAAAGACCAATTCCAAATGATGGCAAGAACAGCTCAAATAAGCAAAGAGAAACGACAGTCCATGTCACGTTCGTTGAATACAGGATTGGACCAAGCTGCAGCGTGGAATGCATACATGTTTATTAACTAAGTTAACACACGACAAAACAACAACAGCAACATAACTTGAAGCTCACAATGGCTACACACAAACAAAACCAAAGAAGCATCAAGATCCCACAACATAGGTAGGCAAAATGGCAACCTAAGTAAGATCCCCAATCAGAGACAACGATCGACAGCTGCCTCTGATTGGGAACCACACCCGGCCAACATCCACAATAACATAGAATGTACACATAGAAACTAACAACCTGACCAAACCAACGAGAAACAACAGGCATTTAAAGGTCAGGGCGTGACAGTCCATCATTACTTTAAGACATTACTTTAAGGTCAGTCACTACGGAAAATGTCATGAACTTTGAACATTTCTTCAAGTGCTGTCGCAAAAACCATCAAGCGCTATGATGAAACTGGCTTTCATGAGGACCGCCACAGGAATGGAAGACCCAGAGTTCTCTGCTGCAGAGGATAAGTTCATTAGAGCTACCAGCCTCAGAAATTGCTTCACGGAGTTCAAGTAACAGACACATCTCAACATCAACTGTTCACTGGATACTGTGTGAATCAGGCCTTCATGGTCGAATTGCTGCAAAGAAACCACTACTAAAGGACACCAATGAGAAGAAGAGACCTACTTGGGCCAAGAAACACGAGCAATGGACATTAGACCGGTGGAAATGTGTCCTTTAGTCTGGAGTCAAAGGACACAAACACTGTGTCTTTGTGAGACGCGGTGTGAGTGAAAGGATGATCTCCGCATGTGTATTTCCCACCGTAAAGAATGGAGGAGGTGGTGTTATGGTGTGGGGGTGCTTTGCTGGTGACACTGTGATTTATTTAGAATTCAAGGCACACTTAACCAGCATGTCTACCACAGCATTCTGCAGCGATACGCCATCCCATCTGGTTTGGGCTTAGTGGGACTATCATTTGTTTTTCAACAGGACAATAACCCAACACACCTCCAGGCTGTGTAAGGGCTATTTGACCAAGAAGGAGAGTGATGGAGTGCTGCATCAGATGACCTGGCCTCCACAATCCTCCGACCTCAACCAAATTGAGATGGTTTGGGATGAGTCGGACAGCAGAGTGAAGGAAAAGCAGCCAAAAAGTGCTCAGCATATGTGGGAACTCCTTCAAGACTGTTGGAAAAGCATTCCAGGTGAAGCTGGTTGAGAGAATGTCAAGCGTGTGCAAAGCTGTCATCAAGGCAAAGGGTGGCTATTTGAAGAATCTCAAATATAAGATATTTTGATTTGTTTAACACTTTTTTGGTTACTACATGACTCCATATGTATTATTTCATAGTTTTGATGTCTTCACTATTATTCTATAGTGTAGAAAATAGTAAAAATAAAGAAAAACCCTTGAATTAGGTGTATATGCTGTATATTTGAAATATTTACCTGAATTCTTTACCACACAACTACAGTGAGGAAAAAAGTATTTGATCCCCTGCTGATTTTGTAAGTTTGCCCACTGACAAAAAAATGATCAGTCTATCATTTTAATGGTAGGTTTGTTTCAACAGTGAGAGACAGAATAACAACAACAAAAAATCCTGAAAAACGCATGTCAAAAATGTTATAAATTGATTTGCATTTTAATGAGGGAAATAAGTATTTGACCCCCTTTCAATCAGAAAGATTTCTGGCTCCCAGGTGTCTTTTATACAGGTAACGAGCTGAGATTAGGAACACACTCTTAAAGGGAGTGCTTCTAATCTCAGCTTGTTACCTGTATAAAAGACACCTGTCCACAGAAGCAATCAATCAATCAGATTCCAAAATCTCCACTATGGCCAAGACCAAAGAGCTCTCCAAGGATGTCAGGGACAAGATTGTAGACCTACACAAGGCTGGAATGGGCTACAAGACCATCGCCAAGCAGCTTGGTGAGAAGGTGACAAGTTGGTGCGATTATTCGCAAATGGAAGAAACCCAAAAGAACTGTCAATCTCCCTCGGCCTGGGGCTCCATGCAAGATCTCACCTCCTGGAGTTGCAATGATCATGAGAACGGTGAGGAATCAGCGCAGAACTACACGGGAGGATCTTATCAATGATCTCAAGGCAGCTGGGACCATAGTCACCAAGAAAACAATTGGTAACACACTACGCCGTGAAGGACTGAAATCCTGCAGCGCCCACAAGGTCCCCCCTGCTCAAGAAAGCACATATACAGGGCCGTCTGAAGTTTGCCAATGAACATCTGAATGATTCAGAGGAGAACTGGGTGAAATTCTTGTGGTCAGATGAGACCAAAATCGAGCTCTTTGGCATCAACTCGCTGTGTTTGGAGGAGG
Source organism: Coregonus clupeaformis (assembly GCF_020615455.1). NCBI lineage: Eukaryota > Metazoa > Chordata > Actinopteri > Salmoniformes > Salmonidae > Coregonus > Coregonus clupeaformis. The sequence goes on along the minus strand of NW_025534381.1, from coordinate 147,188 downwards.
AGGAATGCTGCCTATGACCCCAAGAACACCATCCCCACTGTCAAACATGGAGGTGGAAAGATTATGCTTTGGGGGTGTTTTTCTGCTAAGGGGACAAGACAACTTCACCGCATCAAAGGGACGATGGATGGGGCCATGTACCGTCAAATCTTGGGTGAGAACCTCCTTCCCTCAGCCAGGGCATTGAAAATGGGTCGTGGAAGTAATTCCAGCATGACAATGACCCAAAACACACAGCCATGGCAACAAAGGAGTGGCTCAAGAAGAAGCACATTAAGGTCCTGGAGTGGCCTAGCCAGTCTCCAGACCTTAATCCCATAGAAAATCTGTGGAGGGAGCCGAAGGTTCGAGTTGCCAAACGTCAGCCTCGAAACCTTAATGACTTGGAGAAGATCTGCAAAGAGGAGTGGAACAAAATCCCTCCTGAGATGTGTGCAAACCTGGTGGCCAACTAAAGAGACGTCTGACCTCTGTGATTGCCAACAAGGGTTTTGCCACCAAGTACTAAGTCATGTTTTGCAGATGGGTCAAATACTTATTTCCCTCATTAAAATGCAAATCAATTTATAAAAATTTTTACATGCGTTTTGGGGGATTTTTTTGTTGTTATTCTGTCTCTCACTGTTCAAATGAACCTACCATTAAAATTATAGACTGATAATTTCTTTGTCAGTGGGCAAACCTACAAAATCAGCAGGGGATCAAAAACGTTTTTCCCTCACTGTATATGACTGTAGTTATCTAGCTGCTAGCTTAGATGCCTGTGATTGTTGAGACCTAATTTTGCAACCAAACTGCTCAAAGATGGACGATATCGAGAATTAACCTAGGTAGCTAGCTAGCTAAATGACAACCCTATTAATTAAGTATACATTCTATTGATTAATAAGTGGTCTAGTTAGCTGGAGCTAGCCAACATGCATTGATTCTGACACCTGCCACGGTCCTGCTTGCTTTACATCTCACAGATACAATATGTATACAAATGTATGTGGACACCCCTTCAAATTTGTGGATTCAGCTATTTTAGCCACACCTGTTGTATAACATTGAGCACACCGCCATGCAATCTCCATAGACAAGCATTGGCAGTAGAATGGGCTAGCTTGATACACACTCAGTCACGTTAGCTTACCATGATTTTCTGGACAATCCCGGTAGACTCCTTCTTGCCTATTCCCGTCTCTTGGACTTCTTCTAAGTTCAAAACTATATGGCTGAAGTCCAGTGCCTTATTGTTTAAAGAAACCCAATAGTAACACAGCCACTTAAGAGCATTGGGCCGGTAACCGAAAGGTCGCTGGTTCGAATTGCTGAGCCGGCAAGGTGGAAAAATTTACCGTTCTGCCCTTGAGCACAAGGCAGTTAACCCCCAACTACAACTGCTCCCCGGGTGCCGATGACGTGGACGTCGACTAAGGCAGCCCCTCGCACCTCTATGTTTCAGAGGGGTTGGGTTAAACGCGGAAGACACATTTCGGTTGAATGCATTCAGTTGTGCAGCTGACTAGGTATCCTCTTTCCCTTTCCTCTTCCCACCTGGTGCAGCCAGGCAGTCAATGGCTCAGTGTTGCAAAACTGTTCACCTGTTTCTACGTCAAGCAAGGACATTGTTCCATTTGTTATGTTTGTGTGTTTTTATGCACAGCAGCATTTAATCAATTTTATCTCAAATTTCTACAAAAAAAGGTGACATATCATTTTGATACTATTAGGGATTTATTATTCTTCTAAACTGATAGGATGACTAACTTAGAAAGAATGCATTCTTGACTGGGCTAATGTAGGCTGTGACACCTGGCAAGGCTGTGATTGATGTGAAGAGAAGATAAGGATTGTGTCTTCAAATACAAGACTATAATGGTTCATTGTGATCTATGAGTCTTCCTTTGACATGGGAATGATGTCTAAGGGAGCTGGCTCTTCTCACTATGACAGGTTGTTATGATAATCTTGTGTCTGCCTGGAGTGTGTAACAAATGGCGCCGAGGAGATGAGAGCAACCCCTGCATCAACGTATTGGCTGAGATAGTTTAAACTGCTCAAATCTTTACTCTAATTGGCCAGCAGAGAAGTGGGAAACTTCCTCTGTCAGAGTATTTGGGTATTGTTTCTAGAGCAATGAGTTAGTTCTCTGGGATGTCCTGCGAGGCATGTCAGAGAGCCCGTATATACGGAAACATCATATTTACCATTGAAGGTTTTTGCATTAATTAAAATAACTAGTATACCTTAGAAGTCGTGTTGACCTCTTTTGTTCCTGATACCAGATTTGAATTGACGCGACTTTGACAATTGGTGACCCCGACGCGATCTGGTAGAAGGGACTTCGCTGGGTAAATGTCCGGCCCATTTGGTCAACTCTTTAATCGAACCGTGTGTTTCACAAACTGCCCGGGCTTCTATAAAGGTAAGCAGATACCTGTTGTTAAATAACCAAAAATCTGCAAATTGGCTTTATTCAAATTAATTTTGTGAAACAACTGTCTGATGTAAGTGAACTAAATTATGAAACTATTATGAGTAGACAAGCACAATATTGTGACATGCAAACCTTTGCTAAATGTGATGTTTAAAAAACCATGGTACTAGAGAGTATTTGTTCTATCGGCAAGGTCCGTAACTACGAGGGTACGGCTGGGTTCGGAGAAAATACTGACACCTATCGGCAAGGTCCGTAACTGCGAGGGTACGGCTAGGTTCGAAGGTACAGGGATTAATTGGCTTAAGTAATTGCTATCGACAAGGTTCGTAACTACGAGAGTACGACTAGGTTCGAAGAATTACACCGGCAAGGTCCGTAACTACGAGGGTACGGCTAGGTTCGGGAAATTTTAGATAATACTGGTGACTGGCAAGGTCCGTAACTAAGGGTTGCGGCTAGGTTCAGCACAGTGTTTTGAATAAAATAGAAGAGGCTGTGTGCCCAAATAGATTGTGTGTGGAATATGGGTGTAATTGATGACTGTGTGACATATTTGACTGTATGATAGGATTATGACTGTGTATTGTGAGTGAGGGCGATAACTGTGTACTATTTTTGCTGGGTGATAACTGTATACTACGCTTAACTGTGTACCATTTTTGGCTGTGAATACAAAGAATATTTTAAAACAGTAAATAATGAGAATTACAAATAGGAAATAAGGTTTAAATTGTGCAAACGTTAACAAAAGACACCCATAGGAGGTACTATAGAAAGTTAAACAGTGCGAGTGTTGTCGTATGCATGAAAGTGTGAATGATAAACCTGTATATCTTGATAGAAAACAAATTGGGAATCATAAGACGTCTGTGGCTGTCCAAACGGTATAATTTGGGAATAACTGTTGGATTTGTGGTTGCTTAAACCATATAACCCGTTAAAAACAATTGGGAACATAAAGCTAAAGTGATTAATTGTGTGACTGAATTAAAACGTTTGAACTGATATATTGAAATATAACGTTTGGTGTTTGAAATAGCATAATACTGCTTTTGAATAGTTGTGTCGAAACAATTCGGTTTAGTATTTGATTTGAGGTTTGATGTTTGACATAGAATAATACTGGTTTTAGGTGCTTGGTTTGGGCTATTTGGTTTATTATTTGATTTAACGTTTGATGTTTGACCGTGCAAAATACTGGTTAAACAATTAGACTGAAATAATTCGGTTTATCGTTTAAATATAAATATGCACCAACTTTAACTAATTAGGTGGGGGAGAATCACCGAAAATTGACCAGAGGTATTAAATTCCCGGGATGCCAGTTATCTCTGTGATTTCACACTTAAAACGTTCCATATAAATGGTTGTGTGAAAGGTACAATTAAGCTGAGATTAAGTCTTTCCTAGTGATTGAGTTGTCTAAAGAAAATCCTTTGATAGGGATCCAGTTGCTTCTGTGACTTCACATAAGTATAAGGTTGTGTGAAGGGTGGCAGTTGAACTGAGACTATGTTTTAGGACGCTCTGGTAACCTAAATTTTTTAAGGTATTGTATTCTAATTGGCAGTTTTGTTTTGCTGTGTTTATATTTTAACGTGTCTGTGTTTTTATGTATTATAACGTATAATGGATGATGGGAAGTTATAGTGAGACTTATGAGACCGAACACCAATCTGTGGAATTGAGTGAATTTGACCTAGGGTTTCAGGAACCGGGGACTGGGGAGACTGATATTGAAGTTGTGCATGATTCTAGAACAAGCGTGAGATAACTAAAGCGTGGTGTGTGCTGTGTGTAGAGATTACTGCATTGGTATATGTGACTGGAATTCTGATTCTTATGATAATAATTGCATTACAAATTATATAAATTAGCCTCTTTATATGCGAGGGTGTCATACATGAGATAAGTCTGTATTTGCTACCGATAATACATCCAAGATAGAGAAAGCAAGATGGCAGGACCAAACATAAACATACCCAAATTCAATGAATACATAGAACAACGAATGACAGGGAGAGTAATGCCAGGTCCACCAAGGGAGGGAGGTCATATGCCCGCCCTTGATGTACAACAGATAGAAATGACTGATTATGTGAAGAAATTGACGGAATTTTCTGCAGCACTCTCTTCTCAGGCGCAGAAGGCCCAAGAGGGGGAGCTGTCGGGAAGTACGCTGACACTGAAGGTAAACGTGGGAGGCTGGGTGAGGGTTAAAGTCCACAAGAGAAAGTGGCTGGAACCCAGGTGGACTGGATCGTACGAAGTGAAGGAGGTTACTTCACACTCAGTCCAGGTCAGAGGTAAATTAGGCGCACACTGACACCATCTAACTCATTGCACACCAGCCCCCACTCCTTCTAGATCACTGACAGAAGTCAGGGCTGATTTGAGCAGCGAGAACCAATCCTGACAACACAATGAAGAAACCCTTATGGGAACAACAATCTCACTCAGGGTGAAGAAGAACTTTTTCCCCCTGGGAGAGATTGGGAGTGTCTGAATGTTTGTATGTATGTTTTCTGATAGGAATTGGACTCCTGCTGGGCACTCCTTATGAGGTGTTGTTCTTTTACATTACATTTGAGTCATTTAGCAGACGCTCTTGTCTAGAGCGATTTATGGGAACAAATTGGGGTTGAGTGCCTTGCTCGAGGGCACATCGGCAGATTTTTCGCCTGGTCGGCTCGGGGATTGGAACCGGCGACCTCTCGGTTGTTGGCGCGGCGCTATTGGTTACTAAACTGCCAGCCGCCCCATATGAGTTTAAGATTGTGGCGTTGTTGGATAATATGATGGCGGAATAAACTGACCATAAGTAATGTTGTTTTAGACGTAATGTATAATATAGTACAAAGCAAATAGAGGGTTAAATCGAACTAATTATCATGGTAGAGCTAACGTAGTACAGTGAGGGAACTTCATTTTGTGTCAGAGGGTAAGATGAGATCATTAATGGTACTATTAGTGGAAATCTATTTATCATTTCAAGGCATGGAGTAATAATCTGCATTTATGAGTGTGAATTCCACGGCTGCTGTGTTGATTGAATGGGTACGATGGAGTATTTGGTTTGGTAATGTTGAATGGAGTATTTGTAGCGAGCGTGTTTAGGGGGTAAATAGAAAAACTAAATTATACAATAGGGAATCAAAGAGAGAGATAGTTTTTTGCTAAGGTGAAAGCTACTGCGATTTTCATTTGGTGACGTCACTTGCTCTATGAACTGGAAGTAGTTACTTTGAGAGCATCGCAGATGGTGTGAAGTGACTGGCGTTGTCCCTGGTTCGAACACAGGTAGGGACAGTAGACAAAGCTTTCGCAATGGGGCTATATAGCTGAAAGGTTGAATTAGATAGCTTAAATAGAAGTATTCTAGGAAAGTCTATGTAAATATGTTATAAGGTTACCATGCGCTCTCCCGAAGGAGCAAGGGGAGGGTGAGAGACAGTATAGTTCAGATGATAAGAATGTCATTAAGCGTATGCTGACCAACGATAGCAAGTATTTGTTTTATTAATTAGGGCATAATCAGAGAGAACAGTTAAATAAATTGAATAGCGAACTGAAATGGCTTAGCTGGGAAATATTTTTTTTGGGGGTACATTTTAGAACGATAATGTATTTTGGTTAAGTGGATGCAAGTGACATTGGCTGTTGTGATGGGGGAATAGCGCCAGCCTGTGGTGGGTTATGGATTTGTTACATAAACTTATATTTTGGACTGGGGCGATAAAATAGGCTACAATTGTAGCATAATCAGAAAAAAAGACACAATTTAGTGTGAAATAGATATTACAATTGTTGTTGATAGTTGTTACGGTTATTATCATTGATCCAGTAATGATATAAGGATAGTAGAGGAAGGCAGGGATTTAATCTCATTTAGGGAAGTTATATTAGAAAGAAAATACCATTAAATGAGGGAACATTTGATGTAACTGTGATTATATTGGCTAAAAACTCAAATATGACATATACAGGGAGTACAGGAACAATAGAATAGAAGACAGGTTTTCCTAGGGGGTTGAATAAATAATTGATAAATGGATAATTTGAGATGAGATCACATGTAGCAGAGTTAGGGTAATCAATTAAATGATCATAGTATACTCGAGGAATTTTGAGTGGTTTAATGGATTAGTTAGGAGGAATTAGAATGATACAAACAATTATTGATGGGTTAAGACTGGGAATATCTATCATGTTTTGTGTGTACTACCATCTTTAGAATATCACTAGGAGAAAGAGATTAGCTTATCTCAGTTAGGCAGAATTTAGGTCATAAAAGTGAGCTATCAAATTGAGTGAGGCCTGGCTATTTGTGATTGTTGTTTTTTCAAATTGGGTTAAAATGGGTTCACAGAGCCAGAGGCTGTACAGAGAAAGGTGGAGCCCCCCATGTTGTCCTAGTGAAAGAACATTCAGAGGAATGTTTATCACTAGGTGAATATATAAAACAAGGGAAGAACATTACTGACTGGCAGAATACACCGAATGGGGATCAGTATGGCCACTCCACTGGGAGATATAGAATAAAGTTGAATGGGAGAGCAAAACCCAGCCCAGTGTCCATCTGGAGATAAGTTTTAACGGATGACAGGAAGAGATTTTCTTAACTCAGGAACAGGAGGGTGAGTTAGCAGCAATTATGTTCAAATTATGGTCACAAGGACAACAGATGTAGGACTAATAAAGGGGGTAGCTCCAGTACAAGTGATTCCTCGATCCGATAATAGACCATACCAAAAGCAATATACTATGAAACCAGAAGCAATAAAAGGGATAACACCTACATTTGAGCATTTACTTAAGGGAGGGGTGATAATTCCTGGAGATGTGGTACAATGCAACTCTCCATTATTTCCTGTTAGAAAGGAGGCACCTAGCGCCGACTGGAGGATGGTCATGGACTTACAGTTAGTTTCAGAAAGTCTTACAATCTTAGCCCAGGCTATAACTAATAATTTGGGAAAGTTTGAACATAGGGGAAGGATGCAAATGTTAGTTTATATAGATGATATTCTATTGGCTAATCCCACTCAGGAGGGATGTAAGAGGGATACAATCCAATTGTTAACCTTCCTGGAAGAACAGGGACACAAAGTGAGCAGAAAGAAACTTAAACTTTGGTAGATCGAGGTCATTTACCTAGGACACACTATAACACAGGAGGGGGAGAAATGTTAAACTCATCCATAAAAACTGCTATATTTGGAGCGCCAAAACCGTTAAAACAAAAACAAATGATGAGCTTATTGGTAATGATAAAGTGCTGTAAAGTTTGCGTACTCCATTATGTACTGCATACGGGTAAATTAAGTGATCTTAGCTATGGGGAAGGCAATGGTAGCCCATGGTAAAGTAATTTGGAACTCTAAGGAGGCATACATACATCAGGGATGTTATCCAAATGGTAGAGAATAACGAGGGATATGACATTGGTAGTGATTTAAAGATGATTAGGTTTTCTGGTGGGCTATTAGATATAACTGGGTTAATCATGAACATAGAGATTTTATTCTTTGTTGCTAGACAGAAGATTTAGGTGACTTAAAAAATAGACTTGTCATGTCCAACAATTAGTCTTCAGGTCAAGCCCGGGAGAGCCTGGGTAGAACAGAGTTTGAACTAAACATAAGTGTTTTTATAAGATAAGAGATTGATTGATTGGATTACTAATTGATTCTGAACTGGATGAAAGTTGAATTTAGCTTCCATAAAAGACAAAGGAAGTGGGAGGAGCAATAAAGGAGCAAAAGATAATCTAAAAATTAAAGACATGGCAATAGGATGATAAATTACATAAGAAATGGTTTAGAAAGGTGGTAATATTGACACATGGGCGAATCATGTGTCAAAAAGGGGGAGTGATAGGATTAAATAATATTGATAGAATTAAATAATAATACTTAAAAAGAAAAAACAACAATAGAAATTGAGAGCTGAACATGTATGTGTGAAGATAGTTTATTAACCACACCCGTATGTCAGAGGTTTTGTGCCCCACAGGTGAACTAAAGGAGAAGGTGACCCACTCTATCACACCAGGAGACTGGGTGTGGATCCAGTCCCTAAAAGAAGAAAAACTGGAAGCAGGCCTGTTGGGAAGGGCCCTATCAAGTCCTATTAGATCAATCTGGGTGCATGTCACACACTGCAAAAAAGGTAAACCCAGTTACACCTGATGAACAAACACAGAGTTAGGAGAAAGATCCGATCACCACTATGGTCCGGGGGTTGCCTCCTTAACGAAGATTCCCTTACCCTGTCTGATCATCCCTGTGTGAGTTTGGTAGAAGGTAAAGTAATGGGTTGGCGTCTGACATGTTCTCAGGGCAAGGGTGGGGATTCACAGGTCTCCTGACGGTAGGTAGCTGTCTGATTGTGGGGGCCATATTCCTAACACACTCAAACCCTTCTGATCAGCCAAAAGTAGTAGTTAACCTAAAACAAGTTGATAAAATGATACCTGAGCATAGTCTATGAAGGCATAGGAGACAGCTAGACGTAGGGAAAGGGGAAGATTAAGGACTTTAGGGGAGGACATCACTATATGTGTGTCGCCGTGTACATCCTGGGACTATGTAGTTGCTCATATCGAGAGCGTGGGGGATATGTAAATCTCCATATACAGTTTGGGGACAGGTGTAGTGTTGTGAGGGTAGGGAATTACCAGAAATGGCAGTGCGACCCATAGAAGGGTAGGTACTGTCTGAATGTCTGAAGTACGCAAAAACAGGTTTATCCCCATGCAAACCACCTGGGAATGTGGTGAAAGAGTCTTGTAGTAACTTGAACTATCAGAATCCCCGATAACAAAGTCATTCCGACCTAGGTTGCCTACGTTTGAAGTCTCAGGGGATTCTAATTGTTTTTCTAGGACTAGTAAGATAGGATACAGAGTAGGGCATCTTAGCTCTGCTCCTACACAGAGAATATCACAACTGAAAGAGAACATGACTAATCTCTCCTATTTGTTGCAGACAGAGGATTGTAGGACCCAAAACCAGGCCTGTGCTGACATCTGATGGTTGTGTGGTGATAACTGATTGTGAACTCAACTACATATGTAAACAATCAAACGTGTCAGAGACTGGTGAGTTGTCAAATAGAAAGTAGGACCTCCTCCTGGGATCCTTTGATGAAAGGATCCTGTGATGGGATAGGAGTACCTCGAGAGGTTACAGAACAATTCAAAGCTAGGAATCAGACCACAGTTGAGTTTGAATCAAGTATTTTTTGTTGGTCAACAATTAATAAAAACTTCGATTGGATAAATTATATTTACTATAACCAGCAAAGATTTATAAACCACACTTGTGATGCAATAAAGGGATTAGATGAGCAGACAGCGGCAACTATCTTAATGACAAAGCAGAATAGAATAGCGTTAGATATGCTTTTGGCTGAGAGGGGCGGAGTTTGTGTTCTGTTTGGATATATGTGCTGTATTTTCATCCTCAAACAATATAGCACCGGACGGGTCAGTGACAAAAGAGCTTCATGGGAGTAACTACACTGACAAACAAACTGGCTGAGAGATCTGATATTGATAGCTCCATAAACGGTTGGTTTGATAACATATTTGGTAAATGGAAAACTATTGTTGTAACTATTCTGGGTGAAGTTATAGCTTCTATGGGTATACTTGTTCTTTGTGGATGTTGTCTTATTTCCTGTGTCTGAGGTTTGGTGAGAAAGGAGATGGAGAAGGTGATTTCCCACAGATGGTGAGATAAGGCCCAATCCTGGACTCCAACCTAGGAATGGAGGATATGACCTACCAGGCTTGGTGGAGTGACACTAGAGGGTGTCTAAAGGGGGCCAAAATATACTTCTCTGTTTGTGTTTTATGTTTTACTAGTCTTATGTTTTGTGTTTTATTAATCCTGTGTTTTATGGTTTGAAGTTCCTTGGTGACTGGTAACAATTTGCAAGTGGGGTGTAGATGAACTGAGGGTTTGCATTTTTAGTAACATTATGGCCTATTAATAAAAGTGTGATTTTTTGTTTGTTTTGTATTATAATGAATGAAGATCTGTGTTTTCTTATTTTTGAATCACACCTTATGTGGTGTGAAAAGGGGGACTATTAGGGATTTATTATTCTTCTAAACTGATAGGATGACTAACTTAGAAAGAATGCATTCTTGACTGGGCTAATGTAGGCTGTGACACCTGGCAAGGCTGTGATTGATGTGAAGAGAAGATAAGGATTGTGTCTTCAAATACAAGACTATAATGGTTCATTGTGATCTATGAGTCTTCCTTTGACATGGGAATGATGTCTAAGGGAGCTGGCTCTTCTCACTATGACAGGTTGTTATGATAATCTTGTGTCTGCCTGGAGTGTGTAACAAATGGCGCCGAGGAGATGAGAGCAACCCCCTGCATCAACGTATTGGCTGAGATAGTTTAAACTGCTCAAATCTTTACTCTAATTGGCCAGCAGAGAAGTGGGAAACTTCCTCTGTCAGAGTATTTGGGTATTGTTTCTAGAGCAATGAGTTAGTTCTCTGGGATGTCCTGCGAGGCATGTCAGAGAGCCCGTATATACGAAACATCATATTTACCATTGAAGGTTTTTGCATTAATTAAAATAACTAGTATACCTTAGAAGTCGTGTTGACCTCTTTTGTTCCTGATACCAGATTTGAATTGACACGACTTTGACAATACATAGTTATATGCGCTACACATTACTGTTGCTGGGGTGCTAATTTGAAACATGGCCTTTAAACGTTGAACACACTGTTCTGTCATACTGAACGCAGCCCAGGCAAATGCAATCGAGCAACGTGACGTGGCATTGATCAACCAATGGTGTGTTAGATATCAACCACATATGTTTGCTTGAAACCCCCTAATTATCATATTGGAGGAAGAAATACATGAATAAATGAATAAATGATATAAATGAATAAAATGAAATAAGTGGGATTAATTTTTAAATAATGATTTAACTATGTATGTGTGCATTCATCCATGTATGTATCTATATGTGCATTTATTTGTTTATTCATGTATTTATCTATATGTGTGAATGTATTTATTCATTTCTAATTATGGCAGATTTGGTCCTCCATACTAGATACAGTTTTGACTTAAATCAGCTTTAAATGTATGGCAAGACTTGAAAATGGCTGGCTAGCAATGATCAACAAGCAACTAGAAAAAATGTTTTAAGAATAATTGGCAAATATTGAACAATCCAGGTTTGCAATGGACATGTATTGACTCAAGGCGTTGAGTACTTATCTAATCAAGATATATTTGTAATGACATTAGAGTATTTTGTGTAGATCGATGACAAAATATGACAATTAAATCCATTTTAATCCCACTTTGTAACACAACAAAATGTGGAAAAAGTCAAGGGGTGTGAATACTTTCTGAATGCACAGTATATGTACAGTTGAAGTTGGAAGTTTACATACACCTTAGCCAAATACATTTAAACTCAGTTTTTCACAATTCCTGACATTTAATCCTAGTAAAAATTATCTGTTTTAGGTCAGTTAGGATCACCACTTTATTTTAAGAATGTGAAATGTCAGAATAATATATTTCATCACATTCCCAGTGGGTCAGAAGTTTACATACACTCAATTAGTATTTGGTAGCATTGCCTTTAAATTGTTTAACTTGGGTCAAACGTTTCGGGTAGCCTTCCACAAGCTTCCCACAATACGTTGGGTGAATTTTGGCCCATTCCTCCTGACACAGCTGGTGTAACTGAGTCAGGTTTGTAGGCCTCCTTGCTCGCACACGCTTTTTCAATTTCTGCCCACATATTTTCTAAAGGATTGAGGTCAGGGCTTTGTGATGGCCACTCCAATACCTTGACTTTGTTATTCACTGTGTATTTATTCCTCGTGTCACTATTTTTAATTTTTTATAAAATGTTGTATTTTTATTTTAACACCGCATTGTTGGAAAAGGACCCGTAAGTAAGCATTTCACTGTTAGTCTACACCTGTTGTTTACAAAGCATGTGACAAATAACATTTGATTTGATTTGAAAATAAAACGCTTTTTTGCAAACACCTGGAATTTCAAATAAAAATGAAGTGGTTGAAGTGTTTCCATTATCCATTAAGGCAAATTGTGCATTAATAAATTGGTGACCATCTGTATGCCCACCTATCTGTTTCATGTCTCAGGTAGCCTGCAAAAGCCAGCATGGATAGAATACAAGAAATGACTAATATTTGCCATATTCTAATAACAATAATGTGCCAACATACAGTGCATTCATAAAGTATTCAGACCCATTGACCTTTTCCACATTTTCTAACGTTACAGCCTTATTCTAACATTTATTAAATTAATTGTTTTCTTCATCAATCTATACAATACCCCATAGTGACAAAGTGAAAACAGGTTTTTAGAAATGTTAGCAAATTTATTACAAATAAAAAACAGAAATACCTTATTTACATAAGTATTCAGACCCTTTGCTATGAGACTCGAAATTGAGCTCAGGTGCATCCTGTTTCCATTGATCATCCTTGAGATGTTTCTACAACTTGATTGGAGTCCACCTGTGGTAAATTCAATTGATTGGACATGATTTGAAAAGGCACACACCTGTCTATATATTGTCCCACAGTTGACAGTGCACGTCAGAGCAAAAACCAAGCCATGAGGCGCAGATCTTGGGAAGGGTACCAAAAAATGTCTGCAGCATTGAAGGTCCCCAAGAACACAGTGGCCTCCATCATTCTTAAATGGAAGAAGTTTGGAACCACCAAGACTCTTCCTAAGAGCTGGCCGCCCGGCCCAACTTGAGCATTCAGGGGAGAAAAGCCTTGGACGGGAAGGTGACCAAGAACCCCTTGGTCACTCTGACAGAGCTCCAGAGTTCCTCTGTGGAGATGGGGAGAACCTTCCAAAAGTACTGCCATCTCTGCAGCACTCCACCAATTAGGAGCGCTTTATGGTAGAGTGGCCAGAAGGAAGCCACTCCTCAATAAAAGGCACCTGACAACCCGCTTGGAGTTTGCCAAAAGGCACCGAAGGACTCTCAGACCATGAGAAACAAGATTCTCTGGTCTGATGAAACCAAGATTGAACTATTTGTCCTGAATGCCAAGCCATCACGTCTGGAGGAAACCTGGCACCATCCCTACGGTGAAGCATGTTGGTGGCAGCATCATGCTTTGGGGATGTTTTTCAGCGGCAGGGACTAGGAGACTAGTGAGGATCGAGGTAAAGATGAACGGAGCAAAGTACAGAGAGATCCTTGACGAAAACCTGCTCCAGAGCACTCAGGTCCTCAGACAGGGGCGAAGGTTCACCTTCCAACAGGACAACGACCCTAAGCACACAGCCAAGACAATGCAGGTGTCACGAGCTACCACCGAGGCTGCTCCCTCCTCCTTGCTCGGGCAGGCTTGGCGGTCGTCGTCCCCGAGTACTAGCTACTACCGCTTGATGTTCTCGATGTTTGTTTGGTCTTGTCTAAGTTGGTGCACCTGTTTCGTCTTCTGTATTGATTATGTCACCTATAAGTTACCCTTTGGTTTTGTTTGCAGTTGTGTGTTATTGTCCGCCTGTCGTTTGTCAAGGTTCGGTACCGTTTGTGTATGAGTGTATTTTACGCGTTGCGCGTAGTCGTTCGCCTCCTGTGTGTACGAGGCCATTTATTTTGTAGTTGTTCATTGAGTCTCAGTAAAGTCGTTTTGGCTTATCCGCTGTGTCCTGCGCCTGACTTCACCACCACATCCACAAGTGTACCGTGACAGAATAACACACCATTACAATGGAGTCAGCAGGAGCAGCGGCGGGGACCGAGTCGCTGGAGGATCGGGTTAGCTGCCAGGACGCCAGGATCCAGCAACTCGGATCCGCCATGCAAGACGTAATGAACACCCTGCGCCGATGGGAGCGAGGAGGCGTGCCCACACCTCCTCCTACCTTACCACCACCATCGGCCAGCCCCACCATAACAGCTCCGGAGTCCAGTGGGATTCGGCTCTCGCTCCCGAGGGCATATGATGGCACCGCAGCCGGGTGTCAGGGGTTCCTCCTTCAAGTGGAACTCTACATGGCAACCATACACCCGGCGCCCTCGGGATACGAGAGCGTTTCCGTCCTCATCTCCTGTCTCTCTGGCAAGGCGTTGAGTGGGCCAATGCCGAATGGAGGGAATAGACGCCGCCACCATCAGCTACACTGGAGTTCTCCCGCCACTTCAGGGCTGTTTTCGATCATCCCCCTGAGGGTAAAGCGGCGGGGGAGCGTCTGTTCCACCTTCGACAGGGGAAGAGGAGCCGCAGAGGAGTTCGCCCTGGACTTCCGGACTCTAGCGGCGGACGCGGGGTGGAATGAGAGGGCCCTCATCGATCACTATCGGTGCAGCCTGCGTGAGGGCGTTCGACGAGAGTTGGCCTGCAGGACACCAATCTAACCTTCACCAGTTGGTGGACATGTCAATCCGTCTGGATACCCTGCTGGCCACCCGCGCACGTCCAGAGTTGGGGCCGTCCATTCCATCTCCCAGCACCTCGAGCCGAGCCCTATGGAGCTCGGGGTGCTGGCGCTAGAGAGAGAAGAGAGAGAGCCCGAGGGGGCGTCCCCTGCACCAACTGTGGCGTGGAGGACACACTGTGGCTAGGTGCTGGGGAGGGTCTCCGGGGATTCGAGGCAACAGGTCGCGCACTGGGAGGTCATTCCAGGTGAGTAGGCACCCAACTCACCCAGAGCTCTCTGTTGTTCACTTGTGTATACCTGTAGTATTTCCTCAGGTTGCATCTCATTCCCAGCATAAGGCGCTAGTCGATTCAGGCGCAGCTGGGAATTTCATTGATCGTAAATGTTGTGTTGGGTTAGGGATTCCCCTCCTGCCCGTTGATGCACCCTTCCCTGTCCATGCCCTAGATAGCCGTCCGTTGGGATCTGGGTTGATTAGGGAGGTCACAGCGCCACTTAAGATGAAGACGCAGGGGGGTCATGAGCAGATCATTCAATTGTACCTGATCGACTCTCCTGCGTATCCCGTGGTGCTGGGGCTTCCTTGGTTAATCGCCCATGACCCCACCATTTTGTGGCAACAGAGGGCTCTCAAGGAATGGTCTGTCCAGTGTGTCGGGCGATGTTTAGGTGTTTCCGTCGGGGCGACCACGGTGGAGAGTCCGAACCAAGTGCCCGCAATGCACATTCCCCCCGAGTATGAGGATTTGGCACTCGTGTTCAGCAAGACTAGGGCGACGCGATTGCCACCTCATAGATTTGGAGATTGTGCGATAAACCTCCAGGCAGGTGCGGCTCTTCCACGGAGCCATGTGTATCCTCTGTCTCAAGAGGAGACGGCGGCTATGGAGACATACATAGCCGAGTCCCTGAGACAAGGATACATACGGTCCTCCACTTCCCCTGCGTCCTCGAGTTTCTTTTTGTGAAGAAGAAGGATGGAGGGTTGCGCTCGTATTGATTACCGTAGTCTCAATCAGGTCACTGTCAAATACAGTTATCCTCTTCCTCTGATTGCGAGTATGACTGAATCATTACGCAGAGCACGTTTCTTCACAAAACTGGATCTCAGGAGCGCCTACAACTTGGTGCGCATTAGGGAAGGAGATGAATGGAAGACAGCATTTAGTACCACCTCGGGTCATTATGAGTATCTCGTCATGCCATACGGGTTAATGAATGCTCCTTCAGTCTTCCAATCCTTTGTGGGCGAGATCTTCCGAGACCTGCATGGGCAAGGTGTGGTAGTGTACATTGATGACATCCTAGTGTACTCTTCTACACGAGCCGAGCATGTAGCCCTGGTGCGCCAAGTGTTGGGTAGGCTGTTGGAGCATGACTTGTATGTCAAGGCAGAGAAATGTCTGTTTTTCCAGGAGTCCATCTCCTTCTTGGGTCATCGGTTGTCCGTGTCAGGGGTGAAGATGGAGATTGACCGTGTGTCAGCCCGTGCGTAATTGGCAGACTCCAACCACTGTTAAAGAGGTGCAGCGGTTTTTGGTTTGCCAATTAATACCGGAGGTTTATCCGGGGGTTTTTGGACAGGTAGCAGCTCCCATCACTTCCCTGCTGAAGGGGGGCCCGGTGCGTTGCAGTGGTCGGCTGAGGCGGACAGGGCGTTGGTAAACCTGAAGGACCTGTTCACTTCGGCTCCGGTGCTGGCGCACCCGGACCCCGCTTTAGCGTTCCAGGTGGAAGTGGACGCGTCAGAGGCCGGGATTGGGGGCAGTATTGTCGCAATGCTCAGGCACGCCTCTAAGCTCCGTCCCTGCGCTTTTTATTCTAAGAAGCTCAGCCCGGCGGAAAGAAATTATGACGTAGGGGACAGGGAGCTGCTAGCCGTGGTTCAAGCCCTAAAGGTGTGGAGGCATTTCTCATTCTGACTGACCATCGTAACTTGGAGTACATCCGGGCAGCTAGGAGATTGAACCCTCGTCAGGCTAGGTGGAACATGTTTCTGACCCGGTTCGTTTTTAAGATAACTTACATCCCAGGGTCCCAGAGCAGTAAGGCAGACGCCCTGTCCCGGCGGTATGACACAGAGGAGAGGTCCATTGAGCCCACTCCCATACTGCCGGAGTCTTGTCTGGTGGCACCGGTGGTGTGGGAGGTCGATGCGGAAATCGAGCGGGCGTTACGCACCGACCCTACTCCTCCAGAGTGTCCAGTGGGGGCGGACGCATGTCCGCTCGAGATCCGTGATCGTCTCATATATTGGGCTCATACGTCACCCTCCTCTGGACATCCAGGTATTGGGCGGACAGTGCACTGCCTTAGTGTTAAGTACTGGTGGCCAACATTGGCTAGGGACGTGAGGGTTTATGTCTCCTTGTTAGATTAATTTGGATTTTAAGAATAATGACTAAAGAATTTCACCCCAAACACAGTATAAATGTTAGAATTATCATGTAGTGTCAACCCACTAACAGAGGGGGCGTTACTAACCATTCAAGGGGGAAGGCGGGAACTGTTTAAGAAAGCCACCTAAAGGTGGGAGGAGCATAGTGTCTTTGTTTGTCAAGGGGTATAAAAACAGTATGTTTGTGTTTTTGGCCCCAGAGCTCTCGCCATGAATAAAAATACAGATAAGACTTGTGAGTTGTGGACCTTGAATCATTGATGATTAAAACCAGAGCCTTACAACCTCTGGTAATGATTCAAGCTTAGGGTGAATTAGAGATTAAAATTCACATGACAGATTGGTCCTTCGAAGCGAGCTTAATACATCTTTATCGTTCTAGAGACACCGAAATCCGTGCACGGGCGGGTGATAGCATCCGTTAGAGAGTCCTGGCCTTCCACGTTAAGGTTAATAAACAGGCCGGGTGATTACTCTTTATGAACGATAAAGACGTTAACAAGTTTGAAAAAAGCATTTTAATCCAGACTGCAAGGAAAAAGGTCAGTAATTTTTATTCATGGATTTTGGTAAAATGAGTTGAACTTAGTTACCAAAGTCAAAGAAGGTAATAATTATTACGACAGGGAGGGTCCGTAATTGATCCTAGAGGTAAATAGCTATTACAAAAAAACTAGTCCGAAATGACATGGTAGTGAATTGCAATCACAAATGTAAACTAAGTTAATATTGTCATTGTACTAATTGCAATGTTCAGTATAAACAGGGAAATAATTATAATCGTATGAGAGGGATATGTCAGGAGTTCATATATGCGATCGGCATTTGCTAGAACTGTGCAAACAAGTTTAACAGATGATAAGGTCATATGTGTGTGAGACTGAATCCCTCGGGAGACGGGATTATTATTTCAGGGGTGGGGGAAAAAAATAAGTCGCGTGAGGAAAATTGGGTAACTTACTCTTTTTCCTGAAACCGGAGTTTTAAATAGAAACTCTGGGTTAGGGGTTAAATAATTTTAAAGGGTTAATTACAAAAGCAAGAGGCGCACTAAGAGATTGGCTCCTACGGAAATAATTCGGGAGTGAATTATTTAAAAAACAAAAAGGGGGGAGGGATTTCTTATTGTTCCACGATGGGAAAAGACATCTTCTAAACAAGTCAGAGAATTAACGGGAGATGAAATATATATGTTAGGGAGGGATCGGATAAATATGTTTTATGGGTCCATTTGGGAGAAGAGGTATGAATTTATTGGGCATCTCAAGTAAAAAAGTTAGTGGGCAGATGCATATAAAATTAGATGAAAAAAAGAAAAGGAGGGGCTGAAGACAGGGAGTGTGTTTTTTTTAAGCGCGAAAAATGCTTTAACGGGGACAAAGGAATATTTAACTATCGTGACTGCAGGGGAAAAAGGAGAATGACAGTCAATATTTTTGGTTCGAACAAATGTTTGACAAAATAATTCGTGTCAATTAAGAATTGGCTAAAAACACCACAAAGCGATTATTTGAGAGGTACCTATAAAGTCCAACGATGTGGTTCTCTGTAGCCTCAGCTGGTAGAGCACGGCGCTTGTAACGCCAAGGTAGTGGGTTCGATCCCGGACCACCCATAATAAAAAATTTATGCACGCATGACTGTAGGTCGCTTTTGGATGGGAGCGTCTGCTAGATGGCATATTATTAGGCGTGTGTCTGGACTTCCGCACTCAAACGTGAGGCGTCGTAATGGGTTGGAAGGTGGAGAATATTTGCGTTTTTGGTCAGTTGGCAGGCGCTCTAATCGGAGCGACTTGAAGAGCCAATAGAGGTTTGCATGGAACTATTCTGTCGTGTTGGGCATTTGAATGGCAGAAGATGAAATATGTGTGTATGAGGAAATTCAACGGCGGGTAATGAATGATAACCGGATACTACTTAGTATTTTGTTGGTTAAATGCTAAATAAAAGATTTGAGGCGTGGTTTATGGGAACTAGGAAGACGCACTTATTCAAAAAGGAATGGGTGGAGAGAGTTTTTTTACGTGTATTAAAACTTGCATTAGATAGCTTTAGTAATATTCTAGATATGTCTATGAAAATATGTTATACGTACTAATGACATTATTTCCTAAGAAGGAAAATTGTAGGGGAAGTTTCCCGCGCCTCCCCCATAATGTAGGAAGGAGCAGGAGAGGGGGAGTGAGAGACAGGACATCGTTCAAATGGTAGGAATGTCATTAAGTGTATGTTGATAAATAATATCAAGCGTTTGTTTTATTGATTGGGGGCGAATCAGAGAAAACTGTTAAATATATTGAATAGCGAACTGAAAATGAAAGGCATGGAATACAAATAATTGGAACATTTTAAAAACGATAATTTATTTCGTTACAAGGAAGCAAGTGGCATTGGCTGTTGTGCTGGGGAAATAGCGCTTTCCAGCCTGTGGTGGTTCTGGATTTGTTATAAATAACTTTATATTTTAAACTAAAATGAATAGACTACAATTGGAACATCAGAAAAAGGACAATATAATCCGTAATAGTTATTATAATTATTATTGATAGTTATTGCAATTATTATTATCCTGAGTGGCGCAGTGGTCTTAAGGCACTGCATCGCAGGGCTAACTGTGCCACTAGAGATCCTGGTTCGGATCCAGGCTCTGTCGCAGCCAACAGCGACCGGAGACTCATGGGCGGCGCACAATGGTGGCCCAGTGTCGTCCAGGGTAGGGGGAAAATGGCCGGTAGAGATGGGCTCGGTTGATAGAGCATGGTGTTTGCAACGCCAGGGTTGTGGGTTCGATTCCCACGGGGGAGGCCAGTAAAAAAAAAAAAAAAAGATTAAAATAATAAAATATATTCACTAGGTTGCTCTGGATAGGAGCGTCTGCTGAGTGACTAGAATGTAAATGTATTATCATTGATTCAGTAATGATAGGAGGAAGTAGCGATAGAGCTGAGAGGGTTGAGAGTTGAGGACAAGGAGAATGATTTGTGGCTCTGGTTGGCGGGAAAAGGAGAGGCAGAGACAGACTTAGAGAGACAGAAAAAGTTAGAGAGGGAGAGAATAAAAGGCTGAGAGACAGAGATAGCAGTTTCTGGAGCTTGAAAAGCAGAGAATAACAGAGTAAGAAAAGGAACAGACGAGAGCAGAGTATTTAATGGCCACTAGGGGAGATAGCTGGGATCGGTAGAACTCCAGGATAGAAGAGGAGAGAGATTTACTAGGGGTGGATCAAATAATTTATAATGGATCATTTGAGATGAGATCACATGTAGCAGAGTTAGGGTAATCAATTAAATAATCATTGTATACTCGGAGGAATTTTGGAGTGGTTTAATGGATTAGTTAGGAGGAATTAGAATGATACAAACAATTATTGATGGGTTAAGACTGGGAATATCTATCATGTTTTGTGTGTACTACCATCTTTAGATTATAACTAGGAGAAAGAGATTAGCTCATCTCAGTTAGGCAGTATTTAGGTCATAAAAGTGAGCTATCAAATTGAGTGAGGCCTGGCTATTTTATGATTGTTGTTTTTTTCAATTGGGTTAAATGGGTTCACAGAGCCAGAGGCTGTACGGAGAAAGGTGGAGCCCCATGTTGCCCTAGTGAAAGGACATTCAGAGGAATGGTTATCACTAGGTAAATGGATAAAACAGGGGGAAAAACATTACTGACTGGCAGAATACACAAATGGGGATCAGTGATGGCCACTCCACTGGGAGATATAGAAGAAAGTTAAATTGGAGAGCAAAAAAACCCAGTCCAGAGTCCATCTGGAGATAAGTTTTAACGGATGACAGGAATAGATTTTCTTAACTCAGGAATAGGAGGCTGAGTTAGAAGCAATTCCGTTCAAATTATGGTCACAAGGACAGCAGATGTAGGACTAATTAAGGGGTAGCTCCAGTACAAGCGATTCCTCGATTCGATAATAGACCATACCAAAAGCAATATACTATGAAACCAGAAGCAATAAAAGGGATAACACCTACATTTGAGCATTTACTTAAGGGAGAGGGTGATAATTCCTGGAGAATGAGGTACAATGAAACTCTCCAATTTTTCCCTGTTAGAAAGGAGGCACCTAGCGCCGACTGGAGGATGGTCATGGGACTTGCAGGGAGTTAATAGAAATATCATTGCTGAAATACATTGCTGAACCAATTGAAACCAGAGAACTCCTATTTTACAGTGATAGATTTAGCTAATGCTTTCTTTAGTATCCAAGTTCATCCGGATAGTCGAGGGTGGTTTGGCTTTACTTTTCAGGGAAGGAAATGGACTTAGGCTAGGATGCCTCAAGGCTACTCGGAAAGTCTTACAATCTTAGACCAGGCTATAACTAGGAATTTGGGAAAGTTTGAACATAGGGAAGGACGCAAATGTTAGTTTATGTAGACGATATTCTATTGGCTAATCCCATCCAGGAGGGATGTAAGAGGGATACAATCCAATTGTTAACCTTCCTGGCAGAACAGGGAGACAAAGTGAGCAAAAAGAAACTTCAACTTTGGTAGAGGTCATTTACCTAGGACACACTATAACACAGGAGGGGCGAATGTTAAACTCATCCAGGAAAACTAGCTATATTTGAAGCGCCCAAACCAGTTAAAACAAAAAACAAATGATGAGCTTATTGGTAATAATAAAGTGCTGTAAAGTTTGCGTGCTCCATTGTGTACTGCATACCGGGTAAATTAAGTGATCTTATCTATGAGAAGGCAATGGTAGCCCATGGTAAAGTAATTTGGAACTCTAAGGAGGCATACACTACATCAGGGATGTTATCCAAATGGTAGAGAGTAACGAGGATATGACATTGGTAGTGATTTAAGATGATGAAGTTTTTGGTGGGCTATTAGATATAACTGGGTTAATCATGAACATAGAGATTTTTATTCTTTGTTGCTAGACAGAAGACTTAGGTGACTTAAAAAATAGACTTGTCATGTCCAACAATCAGTCTTCAGGTCAAGCCCGGAGAGCCGGGGTAGAACAGAGGTTGAACTAAACATAAGTGTTTTTACAAGATAAGAGATTGTTTGATTGGATTACTAATTGATTCTGAACTGAATGAAAGTCGAATTTAGCCGCCATAAAGACAAAGGAAGTGGGAGGAGCAATAAAGAAGCAATAAAGAAGCAAAAAATGAAAGGCATGGCAATTGGTTGATCAATAACCTAAGGGAATGTTTAGGAAGGTGGAAAAAATATTGACACATAAGCAGAACTATGTGTCAAGAGGGGGGAAGAGGGCTAATTGTATTAGATAATATACGAAGGAGAGGACAAAATACTTTTAAAAAAAAACTACATTTTTAGATAGTCTAAAAAAGAGAATGCAGTCAGAATTGTTACATTAATCTGAACATGTGTGAAGATAGTTTATTAACCACACCCGTATGTCAGTGTTTGTGCCCCACAGGTGAACTAAAGGAGAAGGTGACCCACTATCTAACCAGGTGACTGGTGAGCATCCAGTCACTAGAAGGAAAACTGAAGCAGGCCTGTTGGGAAGGGCCCTATCAGGTTATGTTGGTAACCACCTTGGCCATTAGAATAGCAGAGAGAGGAAACCTGGGTCCATGTTACCCACTGCAAGAAGGTAAGACCACATACAAGCACCGCTTAGCACACGCTAGAGTTGACGAGCGGAACTGCGCCACAGGGTGCGGGGGTCACCTCTGTCAACGAAGATCTCCTACCCAGACCTATCATCACTGTAGTGTGTTCCTAGGGTGTGAGTATGGGGTGGTACCGAGCAGAAGGACTCAAGACAGGAGAGGGTTGGGGTTTTTGGGAATATGGGTGACCCTGAGCTGCATCATGTCTCGGCAATAGTCGTGGTAGGGTCAAAATCCACCACCACCTCGCACAATTACGCTATGGCCTTACCATTATTAGAAATAAAGGGAAAGCTGACCCGACATACTGACCATCAAAAGCGAGTGATCTACAAAATAGGAGTCAGAGAAGGGTGGGGAGTAAGATTCAAAATTATGATTAGGATCTTATCAGAGCGGATAAGCAAGCAACATGGGATTATAAGATCCCGTTGTATTTATGTTCAGCCCTCAGCGGATTGTTCCTGGGCTCAGGTATTTAGACATACTGGGGGAAGGAGATATGAGACGGGGGGCTGGACGTCCAGATGGAGGGATAAGAAGGTATAACGACATCCCCACGGAGATGGTAGTAACAATAGTAAAGGTCACTAAAGAGGACATGAAAAGAACTTACTGGGCTTGCGCCGGACGTATACGGACGTGGATACTGCTGTCTAAGATTATATTTAATGGAGTCAAAAGAGATAGAGGGAGCAGGTACTGGCATTAATCCATTGATGACAATAGACAGAGATAAATCAGTCAAGGGATGACGGAGTCAATTTGACTAACCGGTCCACTATGAAAGATTTTCTCCTCCAGGAATGGAACAATGGGGAAGTGGAGGGGGGTCCCTGATGAGAATCTCTAGTTAAAGTGGATGGAAATACACCACTAGGGCCCTTGGGGGAGACCAATTGTTATGCGATGCTCCATTGGGCGACCGACAATGTTGACCGCCCCAATGCCAAAGGCAATGTTTCCCTGTGTATTAGACCTGGGTTCCAATCAAAAAGAGCCAAATTGCACAGGGATTGAGCTGCAAAATTGAGCATACCGGCCAGCCCACCTAGATTCACTTTAACTCCTGGCTGAATACCAGTGTTACAGACATAGAAATGGCACCAGAACTTGGGTGATTTTGATGGCTGTAAGGAGATAATTAATGTGACTGATTTAGATAAGGAAGGAAGGGGAAAAAAATTAGGGAACCTAACCATCCCTTTGACTGATGTGTGGTGTGGCATGCACTAAAAAAAGGGAGCATTAGGCAGACATTACCAGAGAGGATGGGTGGGTACTTGTGCACCAGTGTTGTTGGTCCAACCTGTAAGAATTGGTCATCAAAGACCAGTGACAGGAAGAATAATTAGGAGAAAAATAAATAAGTCAGGAAAGGAAATAGCCCAATTTGGATAGATGGTATAGGCATCCCAGGGGTGTTCCAGACGAATACAAAGCTATAAATCAAATATGGGAGAGTTTACTACAACATTTTTCTGGTGGGGGACAAACAAACATATGGATTGGATAAAATTATATATATTACAACCAACAGCGTTATTTATTGACAAGACTAGAGATGCAGTAAGGGGGTTCTCTGAGCGATTATTCGCCATCCGCTCATAACTTAGTAGAGGTTGGTTCTAGATCAGGCAGAAAGGGCCGGTGTCTATAGAAAGATAAGCCATTGTTGCATATTTATCCCTAACAACGCCCACACCGGATGGGACAGTCACCAGAGCTCTTACAGAATTAACTGCACTAAGCGAAGGATGAACTGAACTCAGAAGTTAGTACATTGTGGATAGGGTGGTTTGATTAAATATTTGGTAAATGGAAAACCTAGCAGCCACCATCTTAGGAGCGATCAGTGTTTGTATGGGTATTCTTGTATTATGTGGTTGTTGTCTTGTTCCCTGTGTCCGAGGATTGGTGAGTCAGGCGTTGGTGAAATGCAGTATCTAAACCATGATGAGAGATGGACTGGACTCCGGACTCTGACCAGGGGGAATGTGAAAAACAATCCCAGGCTTGGTGGATGACTAGGATTTGGACCCTGAAAGACCGCAATTGGATGAAATGTTTATTAGTTCTGATGTGATCTCTCGAGATTAATCATGCTTGTAAAATACATTTATCCTGAATGTGGGAATATTTAGTCAAAGGGTGGATTATTAGATTAATTTGGATTTTAAGAATAATGACTAAAGAATTTCACCCCAAACACAGTATAAATGTTAGAATTATCATGTAGTGTCAACCCACTAACAGAGGGGGCGTTACTAACCATTCAAGGGGGAAGGCGGGAACTGTTTAAGAAAGCCACCTAAAAGGTGGGAGGAGCATAGTGCCTTTGTTTGTCAAGGGGTATAAAAACAGTATGTTTGTGTTTTTGGCCCCAGAGCTCTCGGCCATGAATAAAAATACAGATAAGACTTGTGAGTTGTGGACCTTGAATCATTGATGATTAAAACCAGAGCCTTACAACCTCTGGTAATGATTCAAGCTTAGGGTGAATTAGAGATAAAAATTCACATGACACTCCTCCTGCTCGGTGTGCGCCCAGTGTAAGGCGCCTAGACACCTGCCCAGGGGGAAGTTATAACCCCTGCCCGTTCCACAACGGCCGTGGTCTCACCACTCGGTTGACTTCGTCACGGACCTTCCCCCTCTCAGGGAATACCACTATTTTGGTCGTTATGGATCGGTTCTCTAGGCCTGTCGTCTCATTCCCATGCGGGGTCTCCCTACTGCCCTACAGACCGCTGAGGCTTTATTTACCCATGTCTTCCGGCACTACAGGGGTTCCCGAGGATATAGTGTCTAATCGGGGTCCCCAGTTCACCTCTAGAGTCTGGAGGCGTTCATGGAATGCTTGGTGGTCTCGGTTAGCCTTACCTCGGGTTTCCCACCCTGAGAGTAATGGGCAGGTGGAGAGAGTGAACCAGGATGTCGTGTAGGTTTCTGAGATCGGTATTGCCAGGGCCGGCAGGAGGAGTGGTCGGGTATATCCCCTGAGCAGAGATGGCCCAGAACTCTCTTCGCCACTCCTCTACTAACCTGACCCCTTTCCAGTGTGTGTTAGGTATCAGCCGGTTCTGGCACCATGGCATCAGAGCCAGATTGAGGCTCCTGCAGTGGATGAGTGGTTTTGGCGCTGGAGGAGACGTGAAACGCTGCACACGTACATCTGCAGCGGGCTATCCGTAGGCAGAAGCAGCCGCCGATCTCCACCGCAGTGAGGGTCCAGTATACGCACCTGGAGATCGAGTCTGGCTCTCGACTCGAAACCTGCCCCTTCGCCTGCCCTGCCGGGAAGCTGGATCGGCGGTTTGTGGGGCCATTTAAAGTCCAGAGGAGATTGAACGAGGTATGTTACAAGTTAGCAACTGCCTAATGATTATCACATTAACCCCTCGTTCCATGTGTCTCTCCTCAGGCGGTGGTAGCTGGTCCACTCCAGGACAGTGAGATAAGAGAGACTCCTCCGCCCCCACTGGACATCGAGCGGGCTCCGGCGTACTCAGTCCGGTCCATCGTGGATTCGAGACGGCCGGATGGGGGTCTACAATATCTCGTGGAGTGGGGAGGGGTACGGTCCGGAGGAACGTGCTGGGTGCCCAGGAGGGACAATTTAGATCCCTCCTCCTGACGAGTTCCACCGTAGTCATCCCACGCGCCCTGCTCCGCGTCCTCCTGGCGTCCCCCGAGGCCAGTCGGCCACGGCTGGTGCCGCGATCAAGGGGGTACTGTCACGATATACCGAGGCTGCTCCTCCTCCTTGCTCGGGCAGGCTTCGGCGGTCGTCGCCCCCGAGTACTAGCTACTACCGCTTGATGTTCTCGATGTTTGTTTGGTCTTGTCTAAGTTGGTGCACCTGTTTCGCTCTTCTGTATTGATTATGTCACCTATAAGTTACCCTTTGGTTTTGTTTGCAGTTGTGTGTTATTGTCCGCCTGTCGTTTGTCAGGTTCGGTACCTTTTGTGTATGAGTGTACTTACGCGCTATGCGGCGCAGTCGTTCGCCTCCTGTGTGTACGAGGCCATTTATTTTGTAGTTGTTCATTGAGTCTCAGTAAAGTCGTTTTGACTTATCCGCTGTGTCCCTGCGCCTGACTTCACATCCACAAGTGTACCGTGACAGCAGGAGGGCTTTGGGACAAGTCTCTGAATGTGCTTGAGTGCCCAGCCAGAACCCGGACTTGAACCCGATCGAACATCTCTGGAGAGACCTGAAAATAGCTGTGCAGCTGTAACCGGTGTGAAATGGCTAGCTAGTTAGCGGTGCGCGCTAGTAGCGTGTCAATCGTTGACGTCACTCGCTCTGAGACCTTGAAGTAGTTGCCGCACTTTTGTGGAGCAATGGGTAACAGTGCTTCGAGGGTGACTGTTGTCGATGTGTGCAGAGGGTCCCTGGTTCATGTCCAGGTAGGGGCGAGGAGAGGGACGGAAACAACACTGTTACACAGCGACGCTCCCCATCCAACCTGACAGAGCTTGAGAGGATCTGTATAGAATAATGGGAGAAACTCCCCAAATACAAGTGTGCCAAGCTTGTAGTGTCATACCCAAGAAGACTCAAGGCTGTAATCGCTGCCAAAGTATTGAGTAAAGGGTCTGAAGGCACTTTGTCGCCACAGTCCATGCCATGGTGAAACTTGCACTCATGTAGATCTATCCAACAAGAAAAGCAAGGTGAAGCAATTCAGGCATTCCTGAAAGTCAGGTCAATCCTAGTCCGGCAATCAAACATTATTTTTATATTTGAAAAGTAGATTTAACAAGCAGTAGGCATTTCAAATTATATGTGGAGTGGAGCTTTATAGTCAAGTGATGACATACCTTCAAAATCATAATTTATTTTAAAAAAATACAGTTTCCATAATCATTTGTAGCAATAAAGAAAGTTAAACAAAAGAAAAATCTACTTCTGTCAAACAGATAAAAATGTTAACAATCTTTAGAACATTTCTCCTATTGCTACCGTTTCCATTACACGTTGCAATGTTGTTGTTTTTGTGACATTGCTTTTGTTGAATAAACCTGGGTCAATGGAAACCTGCCTGCTGACTTTATGACCAAAGTTATCTTACTTACACTTTTTTGTTAATTGTGGGACTAGAATGGATTTTTATGACCACTACCGATGCCACATAGGCCGTTTTCAACCAGAGAAGTTGTTTTACACTCTGACATAAAAAATTTACAACAAGACATGTAGTAGCTAGCTACCTCAAACAGCTGTTAGACACTGCTTCCATCCAAACCACACCAGTTGCATCTTCTTTCCAGCTTGCTTTATTTTAACAGAGGCCTTGTTTTAATGTTCAGTGGCTGATGAGCACTGAGATGATTTATCTCTACATTTCCATCATAACACAAAAGTTTGAAAATGATTTGCTAGGAGATAGTCAACATCATTCATGAGCTAGCTAGAAGACGACAAACAACTATGAAGTTGACACATCAGTTCAATCAAAGATACCGGGGTTAAGACTTTAATTTATCTGTGGCCATTAACATTGAGCCATCTTGGACGGGCTCTACTTATGTATCTCTATGGCAGCACCCAAGAAAATCCCAGTACGTGCTGCGGTTGTGCGCTGTTCCAATGAATTAACTTACTCATCTGAACCCTTGAGCATGTGCCAATCACGCACAGCCAATTGGTCGCAACCAGAGAAGATCAGCCAGGGCTTCCCTCTGGCTAGCCCCTCCACAACAGAACACTGAGTGAGGCTGAAACAGCTGCATTAGGGAGGTTCTTTACTCAAAGAAAAGGTACCAAAATATATAAATACAACAGGGAAGTGACCACAAATGTGACCGACCGCCTCGATTCGGTCTTATGTAGCAAAATTTGAAATTGTGTTTTTTACATTGGATAAAAGTAGAGACTCAAAGCTAGAAAATTGTATATCATACACTACAGTTGAGGAACAATGTGAAAGTAATTCTGCTTTGAAAGTTGATAAACTTGTAACCTCACATTTGAGAAAATCGCCTTTGAATATTTTGGTACCTACTGGAGAGCTCTTCTTTTCTACACCCATTCAGCATCGTTCACACCCTTTTTAGCTTTAGCCCCACCCATCTCTTTAAGGGTTTATCCGAGCGTTCTGTCCTAACAACAGCAGTGAAGCACCCAAGCTAACTGGCTAACGTTGGCTAGCTTGCTAGCTACTTCCAGACACAAATGAGAGAACAGCTCTTTTTTTGTTATCCAGAGTGTTGGTGACTGCAACTGTGCTGCTGGCAAAATTTACGCTATTTTGCCAATGTTTACTGACACCGGCCATATTCAACCGGTGTTGAGCGTTGGTAAATGCGTCAGTTATTCTGCACTCTGGCACACTCAGACGAGAGTGCTCTGAAATCGGAGTAGATAGCCAGAGCGAATTTACCAGCTATGTCTATAAACAGTTCTATTGAAATTGTTACTTGCATAGTGGAGTCTTTTTTAAAGACATGTAGCTAGCTAGCTAGGTAAACAATGAACCATAATCCCAACACATGACGTTACTACCCTGCATGAATCTGCAGGTACAGTTGAAGCCGGTAGTTTACATACACTTAGGTTGGAGTCATTAAAACTCGTTTTTCAACCACTCCACAAATGTCCCTTATAATTCACTGTATCACAATTCCAGTGGGTCAGAAGTTGACTGTGCCTTTAAACAGCTTCCAGAAAATGATGTAATGGCTTTAGAAGCTTCTGATAGGCTAATTGACATCATTTGAGTCAATTGGAGGTGTACCTGTGGATGTATTTCAAGGCCTACCTTCAAACTCAGTGCCTCTTTGCTTGACATCATGGGAAAATCAAATGAAATCAGCCAAGACCTCAGAAAAAAAGTCTGGTGCATCCCTGGGAGCAATTTCCAAACGCCTGAAGGTACTACGTTCATCTGTGCAAACAATAGTACGCAAGTATAAATACCATGGGACCACGCAGCCGTCATACCGCTCAGGAAGGTGACACGTTCTGTCTCCTAGAGATGAACGATACTTTGGTCTGAAAGTGCAAATCAATCCCCCAGAACAACATCAAGCACCTTGTGAAGATGCTGGAGAAACAGGTACAAAGCTATCTATATCCACAGTAAAACGAGTCCTATATCGACATAACCTGAAAGCGCTCAGCAAGGAAGAAGCTACTGCTCCAAAACCGCCATAAAAAGACAGACTACAGTTTGCAACTGCACATGGGGACAAAGATCGTACTTTTTGGAGAAATGTCCTCTGGTCTGATGAAACAAAAATAGAACTGTTTGGCCATAATGACCATAGTTATGTTTGGAAGAAAAAGGGGGATGCTTACAAGCCGAAGAACACCATCCCAACCGTGAAGCACGGGGGTGACAGCATCATGCTGTTGGGGTGCTTTGCTGCAGGAGGGCCTGGTGCACTTCACAAAATAGATGGCATCATGAGGAAGGATTACAAATAATATTAGTACACAGATCATACACGTAATGTTAGCTAGCTGACCTAACAACAGCAGTCAAGCACCCAAGCTAACTGGCTAACGTTGGATAGCTTGCTAGTTACTTCCAGACACAAATGAGAGAACAGCTCACTGACCATTGTACTCACCCTATTGAAATGGATACTTGCATAGTGGAGTCTTTTGTCAAGACATGTAGCTACTAGCTAAACAATGAACCATAATCCCAACTCTTGACGTTACTACCCTGCATGAATCTGCCGTTAGCTAACCAACCAGGTTCAATGTTAGCTAGCTAACATTAGGCTATAACTAGCCAAGCAAATGGCTCTGAGATACGAATAATATCACTTCACAGATCATACACGTAACGTTAGCTAGCGAGCCAACCAGCTAACGTTAGCTAGCTAGCTAACAGTACACTTTAACTTGAAATGAAGACGACTTTCTGTCAAAATTTGAAACGTGTAATATCTGAAAATGTAGCTAGCCAGACTATCTTACCCGAATACATGGATGGATGCTTCTCCCTGTCACGGATGCCATGGTTGCCCTTAGTTTGAAGATGTAATTCGGAGACAGGTGTTTTCTCCATCTCCTTAGCTATCATACTCTAATTCCACTGATTTCAAAACTCAGTCCTCCAGAAAGTGGAGAGCAACACTTATGCAATTCTACTACGCAATATATATATTTTTAAAGCTGCGTTACACAGGATTACCTACACATACTGACCAGCTCAAATAGACAGAAGCGTGCTACATGGCAGACCAATCCGAACTCATCTCTCGGCATTTCCAGCCCACTCATTATCTCAGCCAATCATGGCTAGTGGGAAGGTTGCGGTCTTTTTCTGTAGCTAAACTAACTAGGCTTTAATTTAACGATTTTATTCGTGTTTACAGATGGCATACAAGTTTGTTATTAAGGCACATGAAAGTTCACATGTTCCCAAAGGCATTTCTGTCAAAAAACGCATTTTGATTTAAAAAAAGGTTTACATTCAAATGGCTCTCCTGTGAGGTAGTGACTCGCGTCAAATGCCTAGTTTCCTTAAACGAGTCACATATGCTTTATTAACTCAAACATTTTTTTCAATAATTCAATTGTTTGCTAACCAGGTTTGGGGTTAATTATTTCTCAATTCTCAATTCCCTCTCCCTATAAATTCAATGTCATTCAATTCAAATTCCAGGTCAGTCTTTGAATTCAGAGATAATTCAATTCCTCTCAATTCCAAAGTTAGGTAAATTCCAAGAATTATTTTCCCAATTATTGCCAACAATTCCACAAATTCCAATTCGAATTCCCTCAGACTTTCATAGCTATACTGTAAATATAGAAATACAAGTTTAAATGATTTAAAACAAATCTTGCAGTAAATGTTTATACTAAGTGCATTAATTCCATTAACAGGGAAATGTACAAATATTGAAATCCAATTAAATTCCAAAGAATAAAGGCCCAATGCAGCCGTTTTTATATCAATATAAAATAATATCTGGGTAACAATTAAGTACCTTACTGTAATAGCTTTTTAGCAAAAATCTATTTTTCAAGAAATCATTTTGCTAGTCTGTCTGGGAGTGGTCTGAGTGGGGAGGGGAAAACTTAAAACTAGCTGTTATTGGCAGAGAGGTTTGGAACTCTTTGTTATTGGTTTATTAACCAATTTACCACCTGGTGAAGTCACCAGGCAAGCCTAAACTCCCACACATGCAAACAGGCTGATTAGAAGGTCCTGTGTATATTGTATTTTCAACCAGCAACTATCAGGAAATAACACTGACAAATGTTTTCACACTTCTACAGTGAGGCTTTGAAGCCACCGGTTGGCCATATTGGTCCTCCCCAGAAGAAACAGTACTTAATAGGAATGAATGGAATTCTACACTATTTCAATTCAATGTTTCAAGGACAGAATTACATGTATTGAATTATGTTTTGTTGTTGTTGTTGTTGTAGTGGGGACAGTAATATTAGTACTTTCAAAAAAGTATACTTTAAGGAAAATATATTTAATTGTTTATGTTTAGCTCACATAATATAATTTAAGAGTATGCATTAAGGTCCGTAATTGAAGTAATGTTGCAAAAAATTGAGACATTAATAAATTCATTTTATAGCTTCCCAAATATGTTTTACAATGGTGAGTGAGTGCCAAGATGGAGGCATGGTGGCTTCAAAACAGTGCCCCCTGTCAGTCGTTTAGTGTATACACTAAGTGTCCAGAACATTATGAACACCACCTCTTTCCTTGACATAGACTGACCAAGTGAATACAGGTGAAGGCTATGATCCCTTATTGATGTCACTTGTTAAATCCACTTCAATCAGTGTAGATGAAGGAAGGAGACAGATTAAAGAAGGATTTTTAATCCTTGAGAAAATTGAGACATGGATTGTGTATTTGTGCCATTCAGAGGGTGAATGGGCAAGACAAAATATTTAAGTGCCTTTGAAGGGGGTATGGTAGTAGGTGCCAGGCGCACCGGTTTGAGTGTGTCAAGAACTGCAACACTGCTGTGTTTTTCACGCTCAACAGTTTCCCGTTTGAATCAAGAATGGTCCACCACCCAAAGGACATCCAGCCAATTTGACACAACTGTGGGAAGCATTGGAGTCAACATGGGCTAGCATCCCTGTGGAAAGCTTTCGACACCTTATAGAGTCCAGTACCCGACGAATTGAGTCTGTTCTGAGGGCAAACGGGGGAGCAACTCAATATTAGGAATGTGTTCCTGATGTTTTGTACCCTCAGTGTATATAATGTAAATTGGTTTCAAAACTGAATTTTGACTGCACTGTGCCTTTAAATGTTTTTAAAGTTCCAATTCAATTCCAATTCAAACAATCCAAACAGTCTAATTCCAATTCACTTCCAATTCCATAACTTGATGATTGTTGAATTCAAAATAAATTCTCCACTTCTTGAGTGCATTTAATAATTTAATTGGAATTTCAAATTAAATGTCCAATGCAGCTGTTTTAATCTAAATATCAAATCATTTCTGGGTAACAATTAAGTACCTTACTGTGATAGTGTTCAATTAAAATGGTCAAAAAGCAATAAAAAATAGCTTTGCAAAAAGCTTTGACTGTCCTGAGTGAGCCCACTTGGCAAAAAAATTGTTGAATCAAAATTCAAAAAAATCAATACGATGACGTTGAATCAACGTGGAAAACTGAATGGATTTGCAAAAATCCATTAACATAAGGGCATTTCGTCTTTTTTTTCAACCAACCTTTTACCTAAATCCAATGACATGGTGACATTTGTTGTTGATTTCATGTTGAATTCACAGTTAGTTGACAACTTAACCAAATGTAAATCAAAACTAGATGTTGAACTGACTTATGTGCCCAGTGAGAAGGGCCTAATTGATGGAGTCTAATGGGAGGGATATGTAACCTGAAAACTAGCTGTTATTGGCAAAGAGGAGGGCAAACTCTCTTTGTTCTTGTCTTTCAAAATACAGGAAAATCACGTGTTTGACTGCACTGACCCTTTAAATTGGAATTGACCCCAACCCTGTTGCTAATTGATATTATATAATGTTGTCAAATGAATCAAGGCAAAACATTGCCATCTCCTGGATAGGGGTGTTTTGTTTTATATCTTACCTTAGGAATTGTTCCTTTTAAAGTATTTATGGTGTAATTCCATAAGAGGGGATACATTCTATTTCATTACTGTCAAGTATACTGATGCTACAGTTGTTTACATTTTAGTGGATGCATGTGCAACAATGATGGGGATTGAGCCAGGAGCCATAGCCACTTTAGCTTTAACCATGCAACTTGCTATTCATCCCATTTGATTTGCACCCTCTGCTGTTTGAGTCTTTGGTACTGCACTCCTTTGATTTGTGCCCGCAGTGACTCTCGATGCGGATGCATTTTAGCGCTTGCTGTTCGAGATATGAATTATGGTTTTGGGACAGGTCAAAAGATTCGGGGCTTGTCAAAACAACCGTTACTAAAGCTCGAAGCCCGGGCTTGAGCTCATAAACCCTCTCAACCCAAGTCCTAAACCCATGTTTTAATGAAGATCAGGAAGTAATTCATCACACATAAGTTTAATGCAATGCTAAAGCCAAGTGTAGCTGCCTTGGTACAACAGTCATCACCACTCTTTAAACTATGTAACTAAACCCCAATGTTTTCCAGCATGTTCTGCTCTCATTTCTTACCTGTTAGACATAGCAGTATAGCTCTCCATTTCATCTTGATTTTGGACATATCTCCACCACCTAAGAGAGAAGGATGACATCAGGTTTACTATAAGTGTTAGATCTATCATTTGACATTCTGCTTCATGCACATTATATGTAACATTTTGCATGTGTATCTGTTTACACACTTAGCCCACTGGTTAAGATACCTCATTTTTCGTTCCATATCTTACATGTTTAGAAACTATATAGGCATATCATGTTATGGTGTGTGTGTGTGTATTTAAGTGAGATTTAAAGGGAAAACATAAATGTATTGTACCACATAAGCTCAATCATCATGTTCCATAATTGCTAGTGGACAGACAACATGGATGAATTGTTCATGTCATGACCATATAGATCCCTACTTTTGGAGATTTCTGTTGTTGGAAATGGCATTCATTTGACTTTAATCCAATTTAGGTTGATCGTTGTTGCAGATACAGGTATAAGGTAAACCCTTATTCATCATAATTTCAGATTTACGCACAATCCTTGATTATATTGGTCATCTGTTAAAAAAAACAGAGTAGGGCAACATTTTCATAGTGTAGATTATGAAGTAAAGCAAGTATTTGACATAAAAAAATCCCTTGAGAATGAAATGAGTGTGAAGGTGTGTGCTGCTCTTTGTTTGCGTTCTCCAGAGACATAACTTTAGGGTGTGTCTGAGTCTGTCAAACATATCCATCGTATGCTTGTAGAAGAGTGAGAGAGGAGTTGCTTATTGTTTGAGCATTTCTGTGCATGATTGATAAAGCATGATTTTGATTGGAGTTGATATTATTGTCAAGCAGTTGAGTAGTTGTTGTTAGCGTTTTTGAATATCAAGCATTAACTTGTTAACGGCCATCCCCTTTTCAGCACTATTTATGATATGTTTGCATTTCTCTGTGTAGTTAGCCACCAGCAATATACTGTATAGGATCAGGGTATGCTCCCCAAATCCTAAAGTTATCTTTGATAGGGGGTAAAATGCAAGACTGACCATAACAGTAGCCTTTGCTTCCAGAGCCAACCTCATTCTGCTGATTACTCAGCATGAAAGTTCCAGACTGATGGTATAGGTGTTGTCAATTAACTTCCTCATCCTTCAAAGAACAATATAAACATTTATCAAGATTCAAGGTGATGGAAGTTGTTTCTTTTGTTTATAATTTGCCGTCAGACATATCACCTTGCATCCCTCTCCTGGCTTTCATCTGAAGCTAAGCAGGGTTGGGCCTGGTCGGTACCTGAATCGATAACTCCCTAGGATAATAAGGTTGCTGCTACATAGAAGTAGTATTGAGGGCCAGTAGAGGACATTCCTCTCTGATCTTAGGTTAACCTAATGTCACTTCCCTGCAAAGGGTATTAGTCCCTATACCTCTTGCACTTCCAGACATCTGAGATAATGAGATAGGTCTAAGCAATATGACAAGAAAAATGTATCACAAAATAGAGCTATTACCATATTACTTACTAAGTACACGTATCTTATCCTGTTAGATCTCCACAAGTGCTTATAGGGCTTCTGTGGTCCAAAACCAACATTGTAATGACTATTTCTGTCATCCCCAGCATCAAATTGGCACAAATAGTCCTTACCTCTCCACTGTGATAGCCAATTTGTGGCTAGCATTCTGGCCCAAAAGGGCTGCCTTAACATCATTATGGGGAGAGGTAGAAAATGCTTTAGTGATAAAAGTGCAATGTTTATCTTAGTGATATATTAGGCTAAACATTTAAACTTCCTTACCACTGAGATGGAAATTATTTGAGGATTGAATATAAACCTTGAAGCTGTTGTTGTTGTTTCTAGTTGTGGGTCTTTGTGTGGCACATGTTGAAACATCGCACAGATTTGATCTTGGTTGAATTCAGTTATTCTTGTATATATATTTTTTTTATATTTGTGCAAGCGGGCTATTGAACATATTCATACTGTATGTGAAGAGGTGCATACCAAGATACGTTATATCCATTTATAGAAATGTTTGTCAATTGACATTAATTAAAGCACATCTTGTTAAAGAGATAAATCTATGTAATTTTTTCATCGTACCATGACATGGGCTGGTGAAAAAACAGACATGATTTTTGTTTAAAACATTTGCAAGGTCATTTTATTTTAGAGAGACAAATAATAATGTTTTGTGTCAAAATGCTATATATCCACCCCCAAACAACAGAACACCAATAGAAAAAGTATCCTGATTGGGTTTTAAAACAGTTACATGTAATAACATAAATAGAAATATTGAAATAATCAATTTGTTTCAACTACACTGAACAAAAATATAAATACAACATACAACAATGTCTATGATTTTACTGAGTTACAATTTAGATAAGGAAATCAGTCAATTCAAATAAATTCA
This sequence comes from Coregonus clupeaformis, assembly GCF_020615455.1. NCBI lineage: Eukaryota > Metazoa > Chordata > Actinopteri > Salmoniformes > Salmonidae > Coregonus > Coregonus clupeaformis. The sequence goes on along the minus strand of NW_025534381.1, from coordinate 110,291 downwards.
TTAGGCCCTAATCTATGGATTTCACATGACTGGGCATAAAGATATGCATCTGTTGGTCACAGATACCTTTAAAATAAAGTAGGGACGTGGATCAGAAAAACCAGTCAGTATCTGTTGTGACCACCAATTGCAGCGCGACATCTCCTTCGCATAGAGTTGATCAGGCTGTTGATTGTGGCCTGTTGAATTTTGTCCTACTCCTCTTCAGTGCGAAGTTGATGGATATTGGCGGAACTGGAACACGCTGTCGTACACGTCGATCCAGAGCATCCCAAACATACTCAACAGGTGACATGTCTGGTGAGAGTAGGCAGGGCATGGAAGAACTGGGACATTTTCAGCTTCCAAGAATTGTGTCAGATCCTTGCAACATGGGGCCGTGCATTATTATGATGAAACATGAGGTGATTGCGGCGGATGAATGGCACGACAATGGGCCTCAGGAACTCGTAAAGGTATCTCTCTGCATTTAATTGCCATCAATAAAATGCAATTGTGTCTGTTGTCTGTAGCTGAAGCCTGCCCACACCATAACCCCAATGCCATCATTGGGCACTCTGTCCACAACGTTGACATCAGCAAAACGCTCGCCCACACGACGCCATATGCCCGGTACAGTTGAAACCGGGATTAATCTGTGAAGAGCACACTTCCTCACCGAGCCAGTGGCCATCGGAGGTGAGTATTTGCCAACTGAAGTCGGTTACGATGCTGAACTGCGATCAGGTCAAGACCCTGGTGAGGACGACTTAGTACGCAGGTGAGTTTCCTGAGACGGTTTCTGACAGTTTGTGCAGAAATTCTTCAGTAGTGCAAACCCACAGTTTCATCAGCTGTCCGGGTGATTGAAAAGCCGGATGTGGAGGTCCTGGGCGTGGGACGTACTCCCAAATTCTCCAAATCGACTTTGGAGGTGGCTTATGGTAGAGAAATTAACATTCAATTATCTGTCAACAGCTCTGGTGGACATTCCTGCAGTCAGCATGCCAAATACAGAGAGATCCTTGATGAAAGCCTGCTGCAGAGTGCTCAGGACCTCAGACTAGGGTGAAGGTTCACCTTCCAACAGGACAACGACCCTAAGCACACAGCCAAGACAACATAGGAGTGGCTTCGGGACAAGTCTCTGAATGTCCTTGAGTGGCCCAGCCAAAGCCCAGACTTGAACCTGATCGGACATCTCTGGAGAGACCTGAAAATAGCTGTGCAGCGACGCTCCCCATCCAACCTGACAGAGCTTGAGAGGATCTGCAGAGAAGATTGGGAGAAACTCCCCAAATACAGGTTTGCCAAGCTTGTAGAGTCATACCCAAGAAGACTCAAGGCTGTAATCGAGGCTGTATTTTTCCTTCATCAATCTAATAATAATAATATGCCATTTAGCAGACGCTTTTATACAAAGCGACTTACAATCTTTCTGTATGGGTGGTCCCGGGGATCAAACCCACTACCCTGGCGATACAAGCGCCATGCTCTATCAATTGAGCTACACACAATACCCCATAATGACAAAGTGAAAACAGTATTTATTTTTTATAATGTCTTAGTGTGAGATGGAAAGCATGCATGTATGTTGTATGTATGCGGTACAAATCACATTGTGGGAGCACCTCCTCTAAGAGTATGAATTAGGCTGTTTGAGAATATTTTAGTCCTAAGCAACCTACCTACACATTGTTTGAAGTTCGATAGACCAACATAGCTACTTTATTAGGTCAAAGATGTATGCTGGAAAACCTTGGTAGAGCATGGGTGAAGTAGGCATTGTGACGCTCATGTGAATTTCCTTTCTTTTTCAGATTGTGTGTTTAATATTATATAAACTGGGGTAAAACATGTGCTATTACATGGTGTCCCTTGATATTCTGTATGATGAGGACAAGTGACACGTAGCACCCACCTCCTCTCACTATCTTTAGTGCCTAGTGAATGTTAAGTGCACACAATAATTTATTTCCATAACTACTGTGAGGATTCCTGCTTAGCCTGCTTGGTGATTTGGAGTATTTTCCCATGCTATCTACATGAGAAAATATGCTATTTACGGTGCAGGGGTTCCCAAAAGTTTTCTGCTTGCGACCCCAAATTCACCCTAATGAAATACAGGGGACCCGATTTGGAAAATGATCTTGCCTAGTTAACGCTTGTGTTTTATATTTGCTCAGTTTTAGGCTACCATAAGTTGTGCCAACACATAATAATGACATTAAAGTGTTTTGTAGTAGTGTAAAATACCCTTAGTTGACTCTCATTGGTTGTGTTTTATACCCAAAGTAACACATCTTCATTTGTTCATAAGATAACAGGATTTAAATATCTGGGGACCCCAGATGGGATCCCATCCCCAAGTTTGAGAACTACTGGCCTAGTGAAAGTCTTCACACCCTTTGCACAGTTTTCAAATTTAGCTCCCTTACATCAAAATCTAACAATTAATTAAATTGTGATTTCCCCCACTGATCTACACAGCCAACTCCACACTGTCAAAGTGAAAGAAAAATTATAGAAAGCTCTCAAAGTCATAAAAAATCACTAATATTTATTGATTGAGTAGGTCTTCACACCCCAGAGTTAATATTTGGTGGAAGCACCATTGGCAGCAATTGCAGTTGTGAATCATGTTTAAAAGGTTTACACCATCTTTGCACAACTCTTGGGGCAACATTTATCCATAGTTCTTGTCAATTATTGTTTATTTATTTAACCTTTATTTTATCAGGGTCATACGGAGACCAAAGTCTCTTTTACAGATGAGCCCTGAATTACAGAAATTACAGAAATGCACACATCAAATACAAAATGCAAGTAGAAAGAAAACACGGTCATAAAAAACAAACACATTCATCAGTAATAAGGTTGTCAATCAGCTTTCTGAATTGACCTATATGCACTAAAATATCTAATTTAAGGAAATGTTGAAGAATGTTCCACAAATACGGTGGAATAAATCTGAAAAGCTGATTTACCTAGCTCACTTGAGACCGAAGGAATTTCCAGAGTTAGCCATTGCTGAGACCAGGTGTGGTAAGTCATATGTTTAAAGATTAGTAATTATGTTAGGTAGGTGGGAATTTTTGTAAAAGGGCTTTATAAATGAAAACACAGCAATGTATCGACCTACGTGACATCAAAGGGCCAACCAACTTTCTGGTAGAGAATGCAGTGATGAGTACTAAACCTGTCACCCGTAATAAAAGCATCTAACGGCTTCAGATTTGAAACGGGCCCCGTGTAGCTCAGTTGGTAGAGCATGGCGCTTGCAACGCCAGGGTTGTGGGGTCGATTCCCACGGGGCCAGTATGAAAAAATAACAAATAAAAATAATGTATGCACTCACCAACTGTAAGTCGCTCTGGATAAGAGCATCTGCTAAATGACTAAAATGTCTTTAATGAAGTGGCAGCTGCTCAAATTGCTCAAGCTCAGTCAAGTTGGTTGGGGATCATTGATGGACAGCAATATTAAAGTCTTGTCTCAGATTTTCAAACATTATTTAAGGATTAGGATTTAGACTAGACCACTCAGAAGCACTCAACACCATTCTGATGAGTCCTTGGCCTAAAAATTTGAGTAATTGACGCCCTGAAAAATGGTATTATATCCCAGTGTAAGTGTCTTCGTGAAGCTGGAGGCAGGTTTTTCCTCTAAGGTTTTTATCTAGGCTTTGCCCCTTTTTTAAATTTGCTTTGATCCTGACAAACTCCCCAGTCACTGACGGTGACAAGCATACCCATAACATAACATGATGCTAAAACAATACACTCTGTGATGTGTTGGATTTGTCCCAAACCTTAAGTTTTGCATTTATACCCCCCAAAAAGTGAATTTGTTTGCCATGTTCTCGTACAGCAGGGATCATCAACTAGATTCAGCCGGGGGCCAATTTCTTTCTTGAGCGGATGGTCGGGGGGCCGGAACATAATTACAAATCATTTGTAGACTGCAATTTGACCGCAAGAATCCCAAACAGATATAATATTTGACTAAAACACTAATTCCACACCTTGCTCACATTTGTATATGATCACATGTATCTATCTATTATGCGTGGGAATACATGGGAACAGATTTCCACAATTAAAATCACTTGGAGCTGATTTCCTGGTGTTTTTACAGTCTGTTATGTCCAACAATAAAAATAAATACACATACATATATATATATATATATATATATATATATATATATCAGTGGGGGAAAAAGTATTTAGTCAGCCACCAATTGTGCAAGTTCTCCCACTTAAAAAGATGAGAGAGGCCTGTAATATTCATCATAGGTACACGTCAACTATGACAGACAAAATGAGGAAAAAAGTCCAGAAAATCACATTGTAGGATTTTAATGAATTTATTTGCAAATTATGGTGGAAAATAAGTATTTGGTCAATAACAAAAGTTTCTCAATACTTTGTTATATACCCTTTGTTGGCAATGACACAGGTCAAACGTTTTCTGAAGTCTTCACAAGGTTTTCACACACTGTTGCTGCTATTTTGGCCCATTCCTCCATGCAGATCTCCTCTAGAGCAGTGATGTTTTGGGGCTGTCAGCTAGGCAACACGGACTTTCAACTCCCTCCCAAAGATTTTCTATGGAGTTGAGATCTGGAGACTGGCTAGGCCACTCTAGGACCTTGAAATGCTTCTTACGAAGCCACTCCCTTGATGCCCGGGCGGTGTGTTTGGGATCATTGTCATGCTGAAAGACCCAGCCACGTTTCATCTTCAATGCCCTTGCTGATGGAAGGAGGTTTTCACTCAAAAATCTCACGATACATGGCCCCATTCATTCTTTCCTTTACACGGATCAGTCAGTCCTGGTCCCTTTGCAGAAAAAACAGCCCCAAAGCATGATGTTTCCACCCCCATGCTACACAGTAGATATGGTGTTCTTTGGATGCAACTCAGCATTCTTTGTCCTCCAAACACGACGAGTTGAGTTTTTACCAAAAAGTTATATTTTGGGTTTCATCTGACCATATGACATTCTCCCAATCCTCTTCTGGATCATCCAAATGCACTCTAGCACACTTCAGACGGGCCTGGACATGTACTGGCTTAAGCAGGGGGACACGTCTGGCACTGCAGGATTTGAGTCCCTCGGCGTAGTGTGTTACTGATGGTAGGCTTTGTTACTTTGGTCCCAGCTCTCTGCAGGTCATTCACTAGGTCCCCCCGTGTGGTTCTGGGATTTTTGCTCACCGTTCTTGTGATCATTTTGACCCCACAGGGTGAGATCTTGCGTGGAGCCCCAGATCGAGGGAGATTATCAGTGGTCTTGTATCTTCCATTTCATAATAATTGCTCCCACAGTTGATTTCTTCAAACCAAGCTGCTTACCTATTGCAGATTCAGTCTTCCCAGCCTGGTGCAGGTCTACAATTTGTTTCTGGTGTCCTTTGACAGCTCTTTTGGTCTTGGCCATAGTGGAGTTTGGAGTGTGACTGTTTGAGGTTGTGGACAGGTGTCTTTTATACTGATAACAAGTTCAAACAGATGCCATTAATACAGGTAATGAGTGGAGGACAGAGGAGCCTCTCTTAAAGAAGAAGTTACAGGTCTGTGAGAGCCAGAAATCTTGCTTGTTTGTAGGTGACCAAATACTTATTTTCCACCATAATTTGCAAATAAATTCATTAAAATCCTACAATGTGATTTTCTTTTTTTTAAATCTCAATTTGTCTGTCATAGTTGACGTGTACCTATGATGAAAATTACAGGCCTCTCTCATCTTTTTTAAGTGGGGAGAACTTGCACAATATGGTGGCTGACTAAATACTTTGTTTCCCACTGTATATATATATATATATATATCAAAAGCTTGAAGTCACTTAGAAATGTCCTTGTTTTCGAAAGAAAAGCAATTTTTTTGTCCATTAAAATAACACCAAATTGATCAGAAATACAGTGTAGACATTGTTAATGTTGTAAATGGCTATTGTAGCTGGAAATGAGTCAGTCCTGTGTTCCAATGGCACGTTGTGTTTGCTAATCCAAGTTTATAATTTTAAAAGGCTAAATGATCATTAGAAAACCCTTTTGCAATTATGTTAGCACAGCTGAAAACTGTTGTGCTGATTAAAGAAACAATTAAACTGGCCTTCTTGAGACTAGTTGAGTATCTGGAGCATCAGCAATTGTGGGTTCGATTACAGGCTCAAAATGGCCAGAAACAAATAACTTTCTTCTGAAACTCGTCAGCCTATTCTTGTTCTGAGACATGAAGGCTATTCCATGTGAGAAATTGCCAAGAAACTGAAGATCTCATTACAACGCTGTGTACTACTCCCTTCACAGAACAGCGCAAACTGGCTTTAACCAGAATACAAAGAGGAGTGGGAGGCCCCGGTGCACAACTGAGCAAGAGGACAAATACATTAGTGTCTAGTTTGAGAAACAGACGCCTCACAGGTCCTCATCTGGCAGCTTCATTAAATAGTACCACCAAAATACCAGTCTCAACGTCAACAGTGAAGAGGCGACACCGGGATGCTGACCTTCTAGGCAGAGTTACAAAGAAAAAGCCATATCTCAGACTGGCCAATAAAAATAAAAGATGGGCAAAAGAACACAGACACTGGACAGAGGAAGATTGGAAAAAAAGTGTTATGGACAGACAAATCGAAGTTTGAGGTGTTCGGATCACAAAGAATAACATTTGTGAGACGCAGATCAAATGAAAAGATGCTGGTGGAGTGCTTGATGCCATCTGTCCCGAGCATGGTGGAGGCAATGTGATGGTCTGGGGGTGCTTTGGTGGTGGTAAAGTGGGAGATTTGTACAGGGTAAAAGGGATCTTGAAGAAGGAAGGCTATCACTCCATTTTGCAACGCCATGCCATACCCTGTGGACGGCGCTTGATTGGAGCCAATTTCCTCCTACAACAGGACAATAACCCAAAGCACAGCTCCAAACTATGCAATAACTATTTAGGGAAGAAGAAGTCAGCTGGTACTCTGTATATAATGGAGTGGCCAGCACAGTCACCGGATCTCAACCCTATTGAGCTGTTGTGGGAGCAGCTTGACCGTATGGTACATAAGAAGTGCCCATCAAGCCAATCCAACTTGTGGGAGGTGCTTCAGGAAGCATGGGGTGAAATCTCTTCAGATTACCTCAACAAATGAACAACTAGAATGCCAAAGGTCTGCAAGGCTGTAATTGCTGCAAATTGAGGATTCTTTGAAGAAAGCAAAGTTTGAAGGACACAATTATTATTTCAATAAAAATCATTATTTCTAACCTTGTTAATGACTACATTTCGTAGTGCATTTTGCTATGTTTCCCATTCAAACTAATTTCATGTACGTTTCATGGAAAACAAGGAAATTCTAAGCGACCACTAACTTTTGAACGGTAGTATATATATATATATATATATATATATATATGTATCCACAGCAAGGGGTGTAAAGACCTATCAATTGTATATATATATATATTAATATATATATATATTTTTTTACTTTAAGAAAAGTTCAGTAAAAAATGTTTTACTTAGAAAGTGTTGATTTGGTTGGTTGATTAATAATTAAGGCTTTAAAATATGAAAACTATACAAAGGGTGTGAAGACTCTGTCACGCCCTGACTCAGAGGACGCTTATATGTTGAGTCAGGGTGTGTATATTCCCTTGTTGTGATTTTCTATGTTGGATTTTCTATGTTTAGATCTAGTATGTCTAGATCTATGTTGGCCGGTGTGGTTCCCAATCAGAGGCAGCTGTCGCTCATTGTCTCTGATTGGGGACCATACTTAGGCAGCCTATTGGCACTAGTGGGTTGTGGGATCTTGTTCCGTGTGAGGTATGTTGTTTGTTGTACCTTGGACTTCACGTTTCGTTTAGTTTGTTGTTTTGTCATGGTTTATTCGTTTCAAATAAACATGTATGCATATCACGCTGCGCCTTGGTCCGTCCTTCAACAATGTGACAGAAGATCCCACAAACGAGGACCAAAGCAGCGTGTCCAGGAGCTGACAGCCTGGACCTGGGAGGAAGTCCTGGACGGTAAGGGATCCTGGACTTGGGAGGAGATTCAGGCTGGGATGGATCGCCGTCCTTGGGAGAAGACAGTGGAGGCCCGGTATAGAGAAGAGAAAACGGCGCAACAGTGCCGACGGAGACCGAGAGGCAACTCCAATAAAAACATTTGGGGGGCACTACGGTGTGGACGACGAGGCAGCAGGAGGCCGTTAAAGGGCGGGTCTGCAGGTTAGGAGAGGGAGGCCACCATGTTAAGGGGGCTATTGGTTCAGAGGGAGCAGGAGTTATTCGGTCAGAGAGAGGCGCTACAGGAGGCTAAAAGGGAGAAGGAAAGTGTAGAGGCACGGCGAGAGGAGCTGCTTAGGCAGCAGAAGGAGCAGGGGTTAATAAAGGAACCCAGTTCCGCTCCTCGCACCAAGCAAGTGGTGCGTGTCGCCAGTCCGGTCCGGCCCGTTCCTGCTCCCCGCACCAAGCCAGTGGTGCGTGTTCCCTGTACGGCCCGAACCGTTCCTGCTCCTCGCACCAAGCCAGTGATGCGCGTCGCCAGCCCGGCCCGGCCTGTTCCTTCCCCTCGCACCAAGCCAGTGGTGCGCGTCGCCAGCCCGGCCCGGCCTGTTCCTGCCCCTCGCACCAAGACAGTGGTGTGCGTCGCCAGCCGGCCCGGCCTGTTCCTGCCCCTCGCACTAAGCCAGTGGTGCGCGTCGCCAGCCCGGCCCGGCCTGTTCCCTGCCCCTCGCACCAAGCCAGTGGTCTTGGCGTCGCCAGCCCGGCCCGGCCTGTTCCTGCCCCTCGCTCCAAGCCAGTGGTGTGCGTCCGCCAGCCTGGCCCCGGCCTGTTCTGCTCCCGCACCAGGCCAGTGGTGCGCGTCGCCAGTCCGGTACGGCCCGGTTCCTGCTCCCCGCACCAAGCCAGTGGTGCGTGTGTCCCAGTCCGGCACGGCCCGTGCCTGTTCCACCGTCAGCTGCTCCACTCCGAGCCAGAGCAGTCGCTCCACCGATGCCCAGTTCAGCTCTGGTCAGCTGCTCCACTCCGAGCCAGAGCAGTCGCTCTACCGGTGCCTGATCCAGCTCCGTAAGCTGCTCCACTCCGAGCCTGAGCAGTCCGCTCCACCGGGGGTCCAGTCCAGATCCGGTCAGCGGCACCACTCCGAGCCAGAGCAGTCCGCTCCACCGGTGCCTAGTCCAGCTCCGGTCAGCGGCTCCAGTCCGGAGCCTGAGCAGTCCGCTCCCACCGGGGTCTAGTCCAGATCTGGTCAGCGGCTCCACTCCGGAGCCAGATCAGTCCACTCCACCGGTGCCCAGTCCAGCTCGGTCAGCGGCTCCAGTCCAGACCCAGACGTCAGCCCCTCTCCAGGTTCGGGGTCTCCCACACCAGGGTCAGACAGGGCTTGGTATAGTGGGAGGAAGGAGAGGGGAAGCAACGCGCCGAGGTCTAGACCAGACCAGGGCGCAACAGGGAGGCGAAGAGTGAGAGGTCGTCACGCCCTGAGCCGGATCCGCCTCCGAGGCGGAATGCCCACCCGGCCCCTACCCTGTTATGTTTATGTTGTGCGGTCGGAGTCCGCACCTTTGGGAGGGGGGGTACTGTCATGCCCTGACTCAGAGGACACTTATATGTTGAGTCAGGGTGTGTATATTCCTTGTTGTGATTTTCTATGTTGCATTTTCTATGTTTAGATCTAGTATGTCTAGATCTATGTTGGCCGGTGTGGTTCCCAATCAGAGGCAGCTGTCGCTCGTTGTCTCTGATTGGGGACCATACTTAGGCAGCCTATTGGCACTAGTGGGTTGTGGGATCTTGTTCCTGGTGAGGTATGTTGTTTGTTGTACCTTGGACTTCATGTTTCGTTTAGTTTGTTGTTTTGTCGTGGTTTATTCATTTCAAATAAACATGTATGCATATCACGCTGTGCCTTGGTCCGTCCCGTCCTTCAACGAATGTGACAGACTCACTAGTCACTGTATAATGAAATAGTCCTATGTCTGATGTCCTTGGTAACCTTGATTGATTTGACAGATAACATGAACGATGTTTTGTGCACAGGGCTACTTGGTGACAAGATAATTTGATGTGGTATTATTGGATTAGGAAACATTTCTCTAAAATATTGAAATAACACCGATTTTGAGAGGAATTTCAATGTTTGAGTCTTTATTACTGGTTTGTAATTTCACATGAAATTCTGTCAAATATCTATTTTGATCACCAAATTATGACATCTTGATGAAAATACTTGCTTATGTTTTACTCAATTTGTTTTGATGGATTTGAAATGTGGACCTGATTTTTTTTTATGTTTAGATGTGTGTGTATAAAGTTTACACATAAAAAACTATGAGTTTGGAAAGATGAAATGCACAGATACTATCATGAGTTTCAAATGACATTAGTTGGATAATAATAGATAACTCTATAAAGTGATGCTATAACATCAAAATAATCTGTAAATCCTTGCTAGCATTCTTACACTAAATTCAGTAGCTTCCATGCCAAATTCCACTCACCTGAATTCTTGAAATAAATAAATAAAATCAACTTAAAATTGTACTCCCAAAGGGTCACAAGGTGATGGTCAAACAGGTCCAAAAATACACCGTCTCCTCTCTCTATCACCTTACGATCTGTGATGCCGGTATGACAGACAGGAGAACACAGGTATGCTCAATATGAATCTCAGACCGTATTTACAGCCTTAATACAAGGCGGTTGCCCTACCGGTTATACCACAAGTCACAGACACAGTCGCTAGTGAACGTCTACACACCCCTTGCACAGTCTTCACATTTTGCTGCCTTAAAATTACATCTAAAAGGGATTACATATATTTTTTTGCTCAAGCTCAGTATACTGTGTTTGGTTTGGAATCAATCATTGATGGACAGCAATATTCAAACCCCGTCTCTGATTTATTTTAAGCAGATTTAAGTCAGGACGAAGAATGGACCATTCAGGAGCACTAAACACCTCTTGGAAAGCCATTCTGGTGTGTCATTGGAATTAAAATGTATGTTATTGTCCTGTGGAACAATACAACTATATCCCAGGGTAAGGTTTTCAGAAGACTGAGGCAGGTTTTCTTTCCTAACTTGTTACCTTGGCTTTGCTCCTTCCATATTTATTTTGATCCTGACAAACTCCCCAGTCCCAGCCGATGAAAAGCATAACCATAACATGATGCTGCCACCACAATACTTGAAAATACAAAGGAATCAACAACATTGCATTCACTCCATAATACTGGTCTGTATGACAAAGTGAAAAGAAGGAAGCCTGTGTTTAAAAATAATCCACTACAAATCATCCATTCTGTTTGCAACAAGGCCATTAAGTAATACTGCAAGACAACACAGCAAAGACATTACCTTTTTGTCATGAATTAAAAACAACAGGTTTGGGTCAAATCCAATCCAACACAACAGAGAGTGAACCCCTCTGTATTTTAAATTATTGTGGTGGCAGCATCATGTTATGGTTATGCTTGTCATCGGCAGGGACTGCTGAGTTTGTCAGGATCAAAATAGATATGAAAGGAGCAAAGCTCAGGTAAAAAGTTAAAGAGAAACTCCACTGAAAAACAATATTTTGGTATTTTTATCATTGGTCCACTTTTCATTCAGTGCCAAACTGTTTTGCATGTCAGAAGTCCAGTTTTCAAGATATTGTACTTTCAAGAAGCAAAGTGTCACTGGCCACATTTTTTAAAATTACATTTCAGTCATTTAGCAGACGCTCTTATCCAGAGCGACTTACAGTTAGTGAATGCATACGTTTATTTTTTTTTTCATACTGGCACCCCGTGGGAAACGAACCCACATCCCTGCCGGCCAAACCCTCCCCCTACCTTGGACGATGCTGGACCGATTGTGCGCCGCCCATGGGTCTCCCGGTTGCGGCCGGCTGCGACAGAGCCTGGACTCGAACCAGGATCTCTAGTGGCACAGCTAGCACTGCGATGCAGTGCCTTAGATCACTGCACCACTGGGAGTCATGATGATGCAAAATGCAGTCTTTTGAAAACCTAACCATGATAGAGTTTTATTTTTCAGCGAGACCATACACAATTTTTATGCCAAAGACACACCAGAATGGCTTTCCAAGAGGTGTTGAGTGTTCCTGAGTGGTCTAGTCACAGTCCTGAATTAAATTTGCTTGAAAATCAGAGACAAGGTTTGAATATTGCTGTCCATCAATGATTCCCAAATTGACTGAACTTGAGCAATTTTACAAAGACAATTTACATATGTTGCCCTTAGAATAGTGCAAGTTGATAGAATATTATTCAAAATGATTCTAGCTATAATGGCTGCCAAAGGTGCTTCCACCAAGTATTAACTCTGGGGTGTGAAGATATTTGCAATCAAGACATCTCCGGGTAAGAAAAAAATCCAACTTTCTTTCACTTTGAAAATGTGGAGTAGGTTGTGTAGATCTGTAGGGGTGCAATCCAATTTAATCCAAATTTTAAGGCAGCAAAATGTGAAGACTATGCAAGGGATGTGTAGACTTTCACTAGGCACTGTATTTGCTTTGTAGTCATGCAGAGGAGTACACCACGATGCATACCAGTCAGAGATCCATGTCAACCTTTTGGATGAGCATGGTCCTATATAGCTCAGTTGGTAGAGCATTGTGCTTGCATCACCAGGGTTGTGGGTTTGATTCCCAAGGGGGACCAGTATGAAAATGCAATACTCTAAGTCGCTCTGGATATAAGCGTCTTGTAAATGTTTTTCTCTTTTTGTGGCATTTTTAAAATAAGTAAATGGTTTTGAAATCACACATGCATACAGACACGCACACAATGTACTTATCTGATATAACCCCCTTTGTTAACTTTCTTTAGTATTCATCTAATTGCATGCTCATTACCACCCATGCAATATTCCTTAGATCCATTATTTTAGCATTACTTTGCCCTAGTTGCATATGGCCCTTAATAATTGAAATGCTAAATGAATCAGAATGAATTTAAATGTAATTGACCCCAACCCTGACATATACCCACACTGTAGTTATGTTGTACCTGCCAATGTAATTACAATTTTAATATTGGTCATCAAAAGTGCATTGGACTCTAAATTTAACTAGAATAATTTAACTACAATCAAAACCAAACATAAGTAACAATAATCCAGCACACACAGAAATATGTTTCTAATCAAGGGATAACATTTAATTAATTGGTATTTAACAACTAATTTCATGTTCAATTCTTACATCCAACTGACTTTGAATGGAATATATTCCAACCCTAACAATAATGTACCAGTAGTAGTGTTAGCTTTTGTTGTAAAACAGCCTTCTCTTATCAGTGTCGTGGGCATGTATTCCTACTAAGTTCTACTAAGCTATATGGAATTGTTTTAAGAAGGTCGTACCAAAGATAATTTAATTATTTGATTTGGAATTTTAAGACCCCTTGATGTATAAAAAAACAAAACAAAAATAATAATTTAATGAACATTCTAATAGATGTTAAAAGATGAGACCACCTATTCCCACCCTCATTAATACCATGTGCGCAACACTTAATGACAGAGGCAAATACAGTATCCTATGAAGCTTGCAGTTTTACCTCTACTTTATGAGCACTGTGCTCATCAATTCCTGCATAAGTGAGTTAAAATGGCTAATAATCTAAAACATCAAACAAGGTCAAACATTAAGACACAATCACTTCAAGTAGCTAATCAAAAAGATGAGGTACTTCTAAGAAATAATAATAGTTTTAGAATTCATCAAATTAAATTGGATCTATGACATTTTTGTAGATGCTGGACTTCAGCTGTCCAGCAAAAATCTCACTTTTAAAAGTTAATATTCTGTTAACTCATACCCAAATAATGTTGTTGGCTCATCTTTATAGTCGTATTTGTGCCTAAAGCATATATTGGAGAAAAAAACCCTTCAAAAACCCCCACCCCAAACTTTTATTTCAAACAGACCATTTAAAAAATGCTTGCTATTTATAGAGGATAATGTCAAGCTGGCCAATTAGTGGTCTACTTGGATTAATATGTTTAATGACAGGTATACACCCACACCATTCTGTTGTTGGGATACGCCTACACCATTCCAACACAGAACATTTGCTTTTTCACATACTTAATAGCATTTTTTAAAATTAAGTATAGGTCATATTTCATATAAATCTGGAAACACTGAACACTTTAATATTTTAGTGTTTGTGAAACACCAAAAGGTAAGTATATTATACATAAGAATACATCATGTTGGAAATACTCAGAAATCATATGGAAATAGTTCCCTAAATGTTCTAGGTTGAACCAGCACTATATTTATTAGCGCAGAAGGAGGGTTTTGCCACTTTTCAACAAGGTCCCCTTGGAAGGTTTCCATCCCCAGGCAATTACATTCTGTCAGTTCCACTTCATGACATGCGATCCAAATTTGTATTATGAGGTTGAAAAGGATCATTCAGGACCCAAAGACTGGGCTGGTCTCACTGAACCAGATTATTAGCAATTTCAATCGAAGCTAAAGAGGTTTCAGTTTTATTGAAATGACTTCAACTATCAGTGAACTATGGTTAATATGCATTTAAAAGGTCCAATCTCTGATGTTAAAATCCCACATTATAATTTGAAACCACGTAAAGGTTGGTCACTTCATTAAGCAACAGGGAGGAAGCAGAAAAATCTGTTTTACTGGCCTGCTACATCAGATGCATACATTTTGCATAGCTTGAAACGCTACTATTATTTATTATTTCGCTACTCCAGTGTAAAATGTCTTTCTGGTGCTACTCTCAAGATGTTTACATGTGGCTCACGCCTGAGAACAATAGGACACAGTGGCTAGTGCTCTGCTCGCGCTGACCAAACGTCATGCTTTCAGTGTAGCAGATAAAAAATAAAGCCCCACTCTAGCACCAATGTCAGACTACTGGAATTCGGTCTAAAAAAAAATCACCTGCCTAATGGGGCATCCACAAAGCAGGCTCAACTTGCCCGGCTGCCATAAATGCCATAAATGCCATAAATTGTCTGTCTTTCACTTAAACAATGGGGATGAACCAGAAAGATCAGTTTTAGGCTAGACCTACTAGAATTATTTTGACCTAAGAAAATCACCTGGGGCAACGCACAGACTATAGAATGTGAGCATGTTTCCATTGATGTAGGCCTATTTAAGACAATTACTTTACCATCCCCATGGGAAAATGTTGGTGCATACATCAAAACACATAATCAAACATAGACAAGGACATACAGTACAATCTTGGATGTAGAACAACTTCCTCCAATTCAACAGCAGCAAGACAGATGCAATGGTGATAGGCAGCCCCCAGCAGATCACCAACTCCTGCAGCATCCGCCATACCATTCCTCTCTCCTCAGTCATCACAAACCTGGGTGTTAAATTCGACCCTGCTCTTTTCTTCAATACCCACATCTGTAAAACGTAATTATTCTGTATCACCTGAAGAACATCTCCCGCCTAAGACCATCTCTTATGCATGGATTAGTTTTCTCCAGAATGTATTATGGGAATGCAGTACTTGGGGGCCTGCCTGCAAACTCAATTAATAAATTACAGCTCATTTCAAACAGTGGTGCAAGGATTCTGACGCAAACAACAAAGTCTGCCCACATCACCCCCATCCTTGCTGACCTCCATTGGCTACCTGTTCCTCAAATAATTGTACTTAAAATTCTCCTCTTGGTCTATAAAGCACTAAATGGCATCGGACCTGCCTACCTGTCAGATCTACTCTTCCCTTATAAACCTCCACGCACCCTACAGTCATGTCACGGCAAACTGCTTCATGCACCCAGGTGCTTCATGCACCCAGGCCCCGGCTCCGAACAATGGGGGCCTTTTCCTCCCACGCACCACGCCTTTGGAACTGCCTTCCTGACAATCTCAGGGCTGTTCAGACTTCTGGGGCTTTTAAAGCAGGCCTTAAGACTGATCTTTATCGGCTGGCCTTCCGTTCCTCCTAGATTTTGATTGTTGCTTTTATGATATGGTTATATACAGTGCCATCAGAAAGTATTCACACCACTTGACTTTTCCACATTTTGTTGTGTTACAAAGTGGGATTTAAAGGGATTTCATTGTCATTTTTTGTCAACCATCTACACAAAATACTCTAATGTCAAAGTGGAAGAAAAAAGTGAACATTTGTATAAAAAATATATATATATATATATAAAACTGTAACTCCAGAAACCTTCACTGTGTTCTTGGTAAGCAACTCCAGGTTAGATTTGGCCTTCTGCTTTAGGTTATTATTTTAACATTTTAGTCATTTAGCAGACGCTCTTATCCAGAGCAACTTACAGTTAGTGAGTGCATACATTTTCATACTGGCCCCTCATGGGAAACGAACCCACAACCCTGGCGTTGCAAGCGCCATGCTCTACCAACTGAGCTACAGGGGACTTATTTTCCTGCTGAAAGGTGAATTCATCTCCCAGTGTCTGGTGGAAAGCAGACTGAACCAGGTTTTCCTCTAGGATTTTGCCTGTGCTTAGCTTCATTCCGTTTATTTTTTATCGTTAATGATTAGTAGCATACCCATAACATGACGCAGCCACCACTATGCTTGAAAATATGGAGAATGGTGCTCAGTAATGTGTTGTATTGGATTTGCCCCAAACATAACACTTTGTGTTCAGGACAAAAAGTAAATTGCTTTGCCAATTTTATTTATTTTGCTTTAGTGCCTTGTTGCAAACAGGATGAATGTTTTGGAATATATTTTATTCTGTACAGGCTTCCTTCTTTTCACTCTGTCAATTAGGTTAGTATTTTGGAGTAACTACAATGTTGTTGATCCATCCTCAGTTTTCTTCTATCACAGCCATTAAACTCTTTAACTATTTTAAACTCACCATTGGCCTCATGGTGAAATCCCTGAGCGGTTTCCTTCCACTCCGGCAACTGAGTTAGGAAGGACGCCTGTATCTTTATATTGGCTGGGTGTATTGATACACTATGCAATGTGTAATTCATAACTTTACCATGCTCAACGCGGTATTGAATGTCTGCTTTTTTTTTTACCCATCAACTAACAGGTGCCCTTCAATGTGAGGCATTGGAAAACCTCCTTGGTCTTTGTGGTTTAATCTGTGTTTGAAATTCACTGCTCGACTGAGGGACCTTACAGATAATTGTACGTGTGGGGTACAGAGATGAGGTAGTCATTCAAAAATCATGTTAAACACTATTATTGCACACAGTGTCCATACAACTTATTATGTGACTTGTTAAGCACATTTTTACTCCTGAACTTATTTAGGCTTGCCATAATAAAGGGGTTGAATAATTATTGACTCAAGACACTTCAGCTTTTCATTTTTTATTAATTTGTAAACATTTTGAAAAACATAATTCCACTTTAATATTATGGGGTATTGTGTGTTGGCCAGTGAAACAAAATCTCAATTTAATACATTTGAAAGGTAACACTTTACTTGACACCTTGACACCCATGGTCATAAACATGTCATAATATTTAATAACAGCTGACATAACGTGTCATAACCTGTCATAATATGGTCATAACACTGTCATGACCTATATATTTACACCTATTGTGACATACAGTATATTGTGTTATTTTATGGCTGGTTATGACACCTACATAAGAGTGTCAAAACCCACATTTATTCAAATATGTTTTTTCCCTGCCAAGAAGTTTCCTTTAATTTGAAAGTTTGTTTCTTAAATCCTTTGTTGTTGTTGTAATTAATTCTTCACAATCATATTTTAATAAACCTGTAGAAAATAAAGCATGAAGCATTATGACCATCCTGTGTCACTTTACTTGGACTATGAAAATGCACTTTATGACACTGTCATTATGACCATAATAATCATATAAGCCAGATAGGCCTATCACGTACATGCCCTTATGTCATTCATCAGTCAAAAAGGTGTCTTGTCCTGCTCCTAAAATCTACTCTTGCATTCATCCCAGTCATCAGCAACAGAGCATTGGGGTAGCTGCATGTCTGACATCAATGTCTGCGCAATTACAATAATAATTTAAATGATCAATTTTAATAAATGTGGGTTTTGTAACTCTTATGTAGGTGTCATAACCAGCCATAAAATAACACAATATATATCACAACAGGTCTAAATATATGTGTCATGACAATGTTATGACCATATTATGACAGGTTATGACAAGTTATGTCAGCCGTTATGACATATTATGACATGGTTATGACGCTGGGTGTCAAGTAAAGTGCTACCATTTTTTTTTTTTTTTTTACTATTTCTCAATTTTCAATTTTATTTTATGCTCTGAGATTATTCTTGTATAATGAAAAGCACTTTACAAATGTAATAAGGAACGCAGTGACTGTACAGTAACATGCTATATATGATGTCAGACCTCTGGCTATATGGGTTTTGACTGACAGCCGTTCTGAACTTGAGCACCTAGCTCAACAAGAAGTTTCCCCCATACCTCCTGCTGATTGGGCAACTTTTTCAATTTTCATGTTGTCTGAGTGAGGGAAATGCTGTAAATTAAGAGGACTATGTATTTTGCTAGATGAGCAAGTCAGTCAAACACCTGTATAAGTCCGAATGAGCACTTCACATTTCCATAGCATAAAACTCATGTGGTCCTCTGTAGCTCAATTGGTAGAGCATGGCACTTGTAACGCCAGGGTATTGGGTTCGATCCCCGGGACCACCCATACGTAAAAATGTATGCATACCTGACTGTAAGTCGCTTTGGATAAAAGCGTCTGCTAAATGGCATATTATATTCAACGTTTATGATCACTATTTTTGATGTACAGTTACAAGATGACATGGTGTCATACCATGGGTTGTTCTGAACAGAAATGAGCCTACATTTGTCTATTGTGAAGAAAATGCTATTTGCTCCTTTCTGTGTGCAACAAAATTACAATCGGTTTCCCTGAATTGCATTGTAAAAGCCCAACACTGTAATATTGTATTTTATAACTTACCTAGTCATGTTGGCAATAGAACAAGCTTTCAAATTATGCCTACCTTAGCTTATTGACCTTTGCTTAGTGATAGGCCAAATCCAATGAGTGCAAAGGGTTAAAACGTTCAACAAAATACTTTCATAAGAATGTTAAATTCAATCATTAGGACAAACAATGCTGAGTCAGTCCACTAGCCAAGCTAGCTAGCTAATTTTAGTAATGTTAAGTAACGTTGGACACGATATAACTAGCTGTGATGAGTGTGATAGAAGGAGTCAGGCACAGGAGGGTAAATCACCGAATACAGAGTTTATTCTGTCGTACACTATTGCACTGGATAGCGACACACGAAATCAGGCATAGGGGAAACTATCCACCCTGGCAATACATGGTACGGGATACTCCAACAATATACAGGCACAGGGGAAATATATACCCTGGCAATACAAATTGCGAGTAGCTCCACCGAGCTACACTACTCTCACAAATAACAATCACCCACAAGGACAAGGGGGGCAGAGGGAACACTTATACACAGACTAATGAAGGGATAAGAACCAGGTGTGTGTAATTAACAAGACAAGACAAATGTAATGATGATATATGGAGCGGCAGTGGCTAGTAAGCCGGTGACGACGAACGCCGAAGCCTGCCCGAACAAGGAGGGGAGGCAGCCTCGGCGGAAGTCGTGACAGTACCCCACACTTGACGCGCAGCTCCAGCAGTGCGGCAACCCCGGCCTAGGGGACGGCCAAGAGAATGCGGAGCAGGGCAAGCCGGATGGCGATGGTGGAAATCCTGCAACAGGGAGGGATCGAGGATATCCCTCACCGTTCCGTTCCTCCGGACCGTACCCCTCCCACTCCACGAGGTACTGAAGGCCCCCCACCGACACCTCGAATCCAGGATGGAACGGACAGAGTATGCCAGGGCCCCCTCGATGTCCAGAGGAGGTGGAGGAACCTCCCGCACCTCAGACTCCTGGAGCGGACCAACCACCACCGGCCTGAGGAGAGACACATGAAACGAGGGGTTAATACGGTAATCAGGGGGAAGTAATAACCTATAAGTGACCTCGTTGATTCTCCTCAGGACTTTAAATGCCCCCACAAACTGCGGGCTCAGCTTCCGGCAGGGCAGGCGGAGGGGCAGATTCTGGATCGAGAGCCAGACCCGATCCCCCGGTACGAAGACCGGGGCCTCACTGTGGTGGCGGTCAGCGTTGGCCTTCTGACGACACACGGCACGCTGGAGGTGAACGTCTGGGTTTAGCTAATCTGTCTGGGTTTAGTAGCTAAATGCTTGTGTTCCTGCATACCATGTCTGTTTACTTCATCGGGATTTGTTTATTATGCAAATTAATTTTCCTTGGGGGTGTGGACATCGACCCTAGCTAAGAAATGCTAGAGGCCATAACGACAGTTGTCTTTTGGGTGTTGTTTGATGTGGGTGTTTCTTGGATGTGGCTTTGCCATTCAATCACAACAAACAAGTGGAGTAGTGAGTACAGCGAGGTAAACTAAGCTAGCTTTGCTATGGAGAGAACTACGTTTTAAAGTTGAGGACTTCTCCCATACTGACTGACTCGCCATCTCAAGATGGTCAGCTAATTCAGTTCTATGTGTAGGCTACAGCCTGCGCTGACAGCAGCTAGCTGTAGCTGGATTTCCAATCTAACTGATATTTCCCTGTCAAATCAGTTATAGCAAGATAGCAAGAGCCAGTGTTTGGAATGTGTTTCATAAGACACTCGTTCTACAACGCCTTGCTACAAAAATAGCTTGTAACTTAGTTTCAACGTGTAAATACATGTTACTGTGGAAATCGATATCAACTACTGCGAGTTGAATGCCCACGGTCTTCAGTCAGCTCAGCTGTCCTACAACACAATATTCTATAACTGGCTAGTTTTGTCTCGTCTCCCCTTATGTCTGCTGTTTGCTCTTTCCCGGGAGACAAATCACAGAACTAATATCCCTATAGGTGTAGGCTACATGTGGACATTGCACAAACATCGCCCAGCTTGAGTGTAGATACATCAACAAAAAAATCGATGGATGTGTTTGTGTTACAAAGACAAAACATTTGATGCTTATAAAGACAGTATGCCTAAACTTTACCTAACAAATCAAAATCTGTTGTGTGTAGAGTACAACTTCAGCTGTCTAACCAGAACTAGAATGGCATTTGTAATTCTATGGTCTATTTGTCCAAATCTAAGGATTTGGCTGTCTAACACACTGACATGCACAGCTCTCTGGGTGAGGTTATGTCTTCAAGTCTCCAATGGGTGATGAAGTCCATTCCATCTATTGTATTACATAGTGGTCCTCTGTAGCTCAATTGGTAAAGCATGGCGCTTGTAATGCCAGGGTAGTGGGTTCGAACCCCAGGACCACCCATATGTAAAAATGTATGCACGCATGACTGTAAGTCACTTTGGATAAGAGCGTCTGCTAAATGATGTAAATGTAATGTAATTATTATTACAGGTTATGGACATGTGCAGTCGGAGGGGTGGAGTGCATGACACTGTCACGGATTCTGCCGAGGCTGCTCCTCCTCCTTGTTCGGGCAGGCTTCGGCGTTCGTCGTCCCCGGAGTACTAGCTGCCACCGTTGAATGTTTCTATGTTTGATTGCTTTTGTCTGTCTATTGCACCTGTGTCCGTTTGTGTCTGATTATGTGTTCTATAAGTTGCCTGTTTTGTATTGGTTAGGTTGTGTGTTGTTTTTCGCATGTCAGTTAGTGCTGCGTGTTAGCTCTGTTTGTTGTTTTGGAGTTTACGCACAGTTTGTGTAATCGCTCGCCTCTGTGTGTTTTTGAGGCCGTTTATTGTATTTTTGCCTAGTGGTTAACTAGTAAACTTTGTTGGACTAAGCTTCGGTGTCCTGCGCCTGACTTCCACACCACACTTACATCAGCCCTTGACACAACAACACACCATTATGGAGTCAGCAGGAGCAGCGGCGGCACCCAAGTTGCTGGAGGATCGGATCAGCGACCAAGACACCATGATCCGGCAACTTGGGGCCGCCATGAACGAGGTGTCCAACACTCTACGCCGGTTGGTTACGGGCGAGGTGCCCACGCCTTCGCACACCTTACCATCACCATCGGCCAGTCCTCCTCTCCCAGCACCGGAACCCAGTGGCATTCGGCTCTCGCTCCCGAGGGCATATGATGGTTCTGCAGCCGGGTGTCAGGGGTTCCTCCTGCAGGTGGAACTATACCTGGCCACCATACACCCGGTGCCCTCGGGATACGAGAGCGTCTCTGCCCTCATCTCCTGTCTATCCGGCAAGGCGTTGGAGTGGGCCAACGCCGAATGGAGGGGAATAGACGCCGCTACCATCACCTACGCGGAGTTCTCCCGCCGCTTCAGGGCTGTGTTCAATCATCCACCTGAGGGGAAGGCGGCGGGGGAGCGTCTGTTCCACCTCCGACAGGGGAAGAGGAGTGCACAGGAGTTCGCCCTGGAGTTCCGGACTCTAGCGGCGGATGCGGGGTGGAATGAGAGGGCCCTCATCGATCATTACCGGTGTAGCCTACGAGAGGACGTTCATCGTGAGCTGGCCTGCAGGGACACCAACATATCCTTCGACCAGTTGGTGGACATTTCCATCCGTCTCGACACCCTGCTGGCTACCCGCGGACGTCCCGAGTGGGGGTCGTCCATTCCACCCTCCAGCACCTCCGAGCCGATTCCCATGGAGCTCGGGGGTGCTGGCGCTAGAGAGAGGAGGAGAGAGAACCCGAGGGGGGCCGTCCCCTGCACCAACTGTGGCCGTGGAGGACACACTGCGGCTAGGTGCTGGGGAGGGTCTCCTGGGAGAGGGGACAACAGGTCACGCACCGGGGAGTCATTTCAGGTGAGTAGGCGCCCCACTTACCCAGAGCTCTCTGTTGGTCACATGAGTATACCTGTGAGATTTCCACAGGTGGCACCTCATTCCCAGCATAAGGCGCTAGTAGATTCAGGCGCAGCTGGGAATTTTGTTGATCGTGAATTTTGTTATAGGCTAGGAATTCCCCTTCGGCCAGTAGAAGCCCCTTTTCCTGTTCATGCCCTAGACAGCCGGCCGCTGGGGTCGGGGTTGATCAGAGAAGTCACAGCACCACTTAAGATGACGACGCAGGGGGGTCATGAGGAGATCATTCAGTTTTATCTGATCGACTCTCCTGCGTATCCCGTGGTGCTGGGGCTTCCCTGGTTAAGCGCCCATGATCCTACCATTGCGTGGCAACAGAGGGCTCTCATGGAGTGGTCTGCCCAGTGTGTAGGGAAATGTCTAGGTGTTTCCTTAGGGGCGACCTCGTGGAGAGTCCGAACCAAGTGCCCGCAATGCGCATTCCCCCTGAATATGAGGATTTAGCACTTGTGTTCAGCAAAACTAGGGCAACACGGCTACCACCTCATAGACAGGGGGATTGTGCGATAGATCTCCAAACAGGAGCGGCACTTCCGCGGCGCCGTGTGTATCCCCTGTCTCAAGAAGAGACAGCGGCTATGGAGACTTACATAGCCGAGTCCTTGGCACAGGGATACATCCGGTCCTCCACTTCCCCGGTTTCCTCGAGTTTCTTCTTTGTGAAGAAGAAGGACGGGGGTTTGTGCCCGTGTATTGATTACCGTAGTCTCAATCAGATCACGGTTAAGTACAGTTACCCTCTTCCTCTGATTGCGACTATGACGGAGTCATTACGCGGAGCGCGGTTCTTCACAAAGTTGGATCTCAGGAGCGCGTACAATCTGGTGCGCATTAGGGAGGGGGATGAATGGAAAACAGCATTTAGCACCACCTCGGGTCATTACGAGTATCTCGTCATGCCATACGGGTTAATGAATGCTCCTTCAGTCTTCCAATCCTTTGTTGACGAGATTTTCCGGGACATGCATGGGCAGGGTGTGGTAGTATACATTGACGACATCCTAGTGTACTCTTCTACCCGAGCCGAGCATGTAGCCCTGGTGCGCCGAGTATTGAGGAGGCTGTTGGAGCATGACTTGTATGTTAAGGCAGAGAAATGCCTGTTTTTCCAGGAGTCCATCTCCTTTTTGGGTTATCGATTGTCCGCGTCTGGTGTGAAGATAGAGGTTGACCGTGTGTCGGCCGTGCGTAATTGGCAAACTCCAACCACTGTAAAAGAGGTGCAGCAGTTTTTGGGTTTTGCTAATTACTACCGGAGGTTTATCCGGGGCTTTGGACAGGTGGCAGCTCCCATTACGTCCCTGCTAAAGGGGGGTCCGGGCGTTTGCAGTGGTCAGCTGAAGCGGACAAGGCATTTGTTAGACTGAAGAACCTGTTCACTTCGGCTCCGGTGCTGGCGCATCCGGACCCCGCTTTACCATTTCAAGTTGAGGTAGATGCGTCCGAGGCCGGTATTGGGACAATCCTGTCGCAACGGTCCGGCACGCCACCCAAGCTCCGCCCCTGTGCGTTCTACTCTAAGAAGCTCAGCTCGGCGGAGCGTAATTATGATGTAGGGTACAGGGAGCTGTTGGCTGTAGTCCAGGCCCTAAAGGTGTGGAGGCATTGGCTTGAGGGGGCTCAACACCCTTTCCTCATTCTGACTGACCACCGTAACCTGGAGTATATGCGGGCAGCTAGGAGATTGAACCCTCGTCAGGCTAGGTGGAACATGTTCCTGACCCGGTTTGTTTTTAAGATCACATACATCCCAGGGTCCCAGAACGGTAAGGCAGACGCCCTGTCCCGGCGGTATGACACAGAGGAGAGGTCCATCGAGCCTACTCCCATACTGCCGGAGTCTTGTCTGGTGGCTCCGGTGGTGTGGGAGGTCGATGCGGAGATCGAGCGGGCACTGCGTACCGACCCTACTCCCCCCGAGTGTCCTGTGGGGCGGACGTACGTTCCGCTCGAGGTTCGTGACCGCCTTATTTATTGGGCTCATACATCACCCTCCTCTGGACATCCAGGTATTGGCCGGACAGTGCACTGCCTTAGCGTGAAATACTGGTGGCCAACGTTAGCTAGGGATGTGAGGGTTTATGTCTCCTCCTGCTCGGTGTGCGCCCAGTGTAAGGCGCCTAGACATTTGCCCAGGGGAAAGTTACATCCCCTGCCCGTTCCACAACGACCATGGTCCCACCTCTCGGTGGATTTTGTGACCGACCTTCCCCCTCCCAGGGGAATACCACCATTTTGGTCGTTGTGGATCGGTTTTCCAAGGCCTGTCGTCTCCTCCCAATGCCGGGTCTCCCTACTGCCCTACAGACCGCTGAGGCCCTATTTACCCACGTGTTCCGGCACTATGGGGTCCACGAGGATATTGTGTCTGACCGAGGTCCCCAGTTCACCTCCAGAGTCTGGGGGGCGTTCATGGAACGCTTGGGGGTCTCGGTGAGCCTTACCTCGGGGTACCACCCAGAGAGCAATGGGCAGGTTGAACGAGTCAACCAGGATGTGGGTAGGTTTCTGAGGTCCTATTGCCAGGGCCGGCCGGAGGAGTGGTCTAGGTATATCCCCTGGGCAGAGATGGCCCAGAACTCTCTCCGCCACTCCTCCACCAATTTAACACCTTTCCAGTGTATTTTAGGGTATCAGCCGGTCCTGGCACCATGGCACGAGAGCCAGATCGAGGCCCCTGCGGTGGATGAGTGGATTTGGCGCTCGGAGGAGACGTGGGACGCTGCACATGTCCATCTGCAGCGGGCCATCAGTCGACAAAAGGCGAGCGCCGATCTCCACCGCAGTGAGGGACCGGTATACGCACCGGGAGATCGAGTCTGGCTCTCGACTCGAAACCTGCCCCTCCGCCTGCCCTACCGGAAGCTGGGTCGGCGGTTTGTGGGGCCCTTTAAAGTCCTGAGAAGATTGAACGAGGTGTGTTACAGGTTACAACTGCCTATTGATTACAAGAATATTAACCCCTCGTTCCATGTGTCTCTTCTCAGGCCGGTGGTAGCTGGCCCACTCCAAGAAGATGAGATAGGAGAGACCCCTCCGCCCCCATTGGACATCGAGGGGGCCCCGGCGTACAGGGTCCGGACCATCTTGGACTCGAGGCACCGGATGAGTGGTCTCCAGTATCTCGTGGAGTGGGAGGGGTACGGTCCGGAGGAACGGTGCTGGGTGCCTAGGAGGGACATCCTAGATCCATCCCTCCTGACTGAGTTCCACCGTGGGCATCCCACGCGCCCGGGTCCGCGTCCTCCTGGCCGTCCCCGAGGCCGGGGTCAGCGCATGGCTGGAGCCGCGCGTCAAGGGGGGGGGTACTGTCACGGATTCTGCCGAGGCTGCTCCTCCTCCTTGTTCGGGCAGGCTTCGGCGTTTGTCGTCCCCGGAGTACTAGCTGCCACCGTTGAATGTTTCTATGTTTGATTGCTTTTGTCTGTCTATTGCACCTGTGTCCGTTTGTGTCTGATTATGTGTTTTATAAGTTGCCTGTTTTGTATTGGTTAGGTTGTGTGTTGTTTTTCGCATGTCAGTTAGTGCTGCGTGTTAGCTCTGTTTGTTGTTTTGGAGTTTACGCACAGTTTGCGTAATCGCTCGCCTCTGTGTGTTTTTGAGGCCGTTTATTGTATTTTTGCCTAGTGGTTAACTAGTAAACTTTGTTGGACTAAGCTTCGGTGTCCTGCGCCTGACTTCCACACCACACTTACATCAGCCCTTGACAGATACTCCATTCTGGATATGACCGAGTTGTCTCATGGGTCCAGCAGACTACAGGCAGATGTGAGATGCAGGAGGATGGCACTCTTCAAATAGATGTGTCTTGTATATTGAATGCTGAGTACAAGGTCTTTCCGAAGTTAGACATCAGTATCAACCTGTCTTTTAGTTAGTGGACTCCATGAAGTAAGTATCTCTCCTGTCCTCTATCTGTAGAAATATGAGGTAGAGTTGATGAGTGATGTGTTGAAAGGGTGATGTTACAGTGGGGGAAAAAAATATTTGATCCCTTGCTGATTTTGTACGTTTGCCCACTGACAAAGAAATGATCAGTCTATAATTTTAATGGTAGGTTTATTTGAACAGTGAGAGACAGAATAACAACAAAAAAATCCAGAAAAACGCATGTCAAAAATGTTATAAATTGATTTGCATTTTAATGAGGGAAATAAGTATTTAACCCCCTCTCAATCACAAAGATTTCTGGCTCCCAGGTGTCTTTTATACAGGTAAGGAGCTGAAATTAGGAGCACACTCTTAAAGGGAGTGCTCCTCATCTCAGCTTGTTACCTGTATAAAAGACACCTGTCCACAGAAGCAATCAATCAATCAGATTCCAAACTCTCCACCATGGCCAAGACCAAAGAGCTCTCCAAGGATGTCAGGGACAAGATTGTAGACCTACACAAGGCTGGAATGGGCTACAAGACCATCGCCAAGCAGCTTGGTGAGAAGGTGACAACAGTTAGTGCGATTATTCGCAAATGGAAGAAACACAAAAGAACTGTCAATCTCCCACAGCCTGGGGCTCCATGCAAGATCTCACCTCGTGGAGTTGCAATGATCATGAGAACGGTGAGGAATCAGCCCAGAACTACACGGGAGGATCTTGTCAATGATCTCAAGGCAGCTGGGACCATAGTCACCAAGAAAACAATTGGTAACACACTACACCGTGAAGGACTGAAATCCTGAAGCGCCCGCAAGGTCCCACTGCTCAAGAAAACACATATACAGGGCCGTCTGAAGTTTGCCAATGAACATCTGAATGATTCAGAGGAGAACTGGGTGAAGTGTTGTGGTCAGATGAGACAAAAATTGAGCTCTTTGGCATCAACTCAGCTCGCCGTGTTTGGAGGAGGAGGAATGCTACCTATGACCCCAAGAACACCATCCCCACCATCAAACATGGAGGTGGAAACATTATGCTTTGGGGGTGTTTTTCTGCTAAGGGGACAGGACAACTTCACCGCATCAAAGGGACGATGGACGGGGCCATGTACCGTCAAATCTTGGGTGAGAACCTCCTTCCCTCAGCCAGGGCATTAAAAATGAGTCGTGGATGGGTATTCCAGCATGACAATGACCCAAAATACACGGCCAAGGTAACAAAGGAGTGGCTCAAGAAGAAGCACATTAAGGTCCTGGAGTGGCCTAGCCAGTCTCCAGACCTTAATCCCATAGAAAATCTGTGAAGGGAGCTGAAGGTTCGAGTTGCCAAACGTCAGGCTCAAAACCTTAATGACTTGGAGAAGATCTGCAAAGAGGAGTGGGACAAAATCCCACCTGAGATGTGTGCAAACCTGGTGGCCAACTACAAGAAACGTCTGACCTCTGTGATTGCCAACAAGGCTTTTGCCACTAAGTACTAAGTCATGTTTTGCAGAGGGGTCAAATACTTATTTCCCTCATTTAAATGCAAATCAATTTTGTTGTTGTTATTCTGTCTCTCACTGTTCAAATAAACCTACTATTAAAATTATAGACTGATCATGTCTTTGTCAGTGGGTAAATGTACAAAATCAGCAGGGGATCAAATACTTTTTTCCCTCACTGTATCTTGTCCATGTATTCAGTTTATTTTCTGTCTGTAAATTCTGTATATTGTGGCAGGACTATTTCACAGAGTCTAATTCCTATACATGCAAATGTATTTGGCAAATAAAGCTAATTCTGATATTACTAAACACTTGTGATGTCATGTCTTATTAGGAATCTTTTCGTCTCTTCTGAGGTGTTACATCAGCTCCAGGCCCCTCCCATCACAGATACTTGTCATAAAGGAGCCTGATCGACCCAGCTACTATCACAGAGAAAAAGAGGTAGCGAGAGAGAGAGATGAAGTCTGTCACCATATGGTCACGGAAGCCAACAGCAAATACACGGTTGAACATAGCCAATTAGAGATCCTGATTCAAAGCTAAGGTGTTTGCCAGCGCCAGTAGATCAGCGCCAGGCCCCTCCCATCACAGATACTGGTCATACATTTTCTGCACAACTTTGTTTACATCCCTTTTAGTGAGCATTTCTCCTTTGCCAAGATAATCCATCCACCTAACAGGTGTGGCATATCAATAAGATGATTAAACAGCATGATCAGTACACATATGCACCTTGTGCTGGGGACAATAAAAGGGCACTTGTGGAGTTTGGTCACACAACACAAAGCCACAGATAACTCAAGTTTTGATGGAGCGTGCAATTGGCATGCTGACTGCAGGAATGTCCACCAGAGCTGTTGCCAGATAATTTAATGTTAATTTGTCTACCATAAGCTGCCTCCAAAGTCGTTTTAGAGAATTTGGCAGTATGTCCAACCGGCCTCACAACCGCAGATCACGTGTAACCATGCCAGCCCAGGACCTCCACATCCGTCTTCTTCACCTGTGGGATCTACTGGCCCTGCAGTAGACTGCAGGTAAGACACATCCTGTAAAGAAAACATGTTTTTAACAGAGACAGGAAGTGCAACAAAATAGCCTCCAACAAGTTTTCAACCAATTTAGAATGTGAAATTGTCTTACCAGATGAGGTAAGGAACCCACATTGCTTCCAGAGCGTACCAAAGTCATGCACAACCCCAAATGCATACTTGCTGTCAGTATAAATCATAACAGTTTTATCCTTAGCCAAAATAAATGCTATAGTAAGAGCAAACAATTCTGCAGCCTGAGCTGACAGATGGGGTGGTAGTTTAGCACTTTCTAAGGTAGTGGCAGCCGTAGTTACTGCATCAGCCACTAATGGTTCGCCTTGAGGTGATTTTTGAGCGGAACCATCAACGAATAGTTCCAAATCAGATAAATCAGGGCGTGACTTACAGACCTGGTCAACTAGGACAGCACAATTATGGGGCTCACCATCATTTTCAGTTGGTAGGGACATGGCACATTGACATTGCACCATTGACACACCAACCCTCTCAAGTCTCTTAGAGTAGTATGCAACGGGCCGCTGCTTCCGACTGTGATCCCGTATAAGGACAGATTACATAAAACCATTTATTTTTATCACAAACAAATAGATTAAATGGTTTAGAATGATACGGCAACCTAAACAAGGAGAAGAGGTTAGCACTGTTTCAATTTCTCAAGTGCCTGCAAACCCTAAGGAATCCACTGTATCTTGTTCTTCATCACCATTTTGTGACCATGGATGAGATCAGAAAATGGTTGAGTGATTTCAGCCATTCCTGTAAGTGTCAACATGTGTTAAACAGTTCAAACAGTTCATTATGCAATCATTCATTCACAATCATTCTGTTATTGTGTGCGTCCACACATTAATTCATGGGGGTAGCCCTCCTTATTTGTTTTGTTCTTTAACAGTAGCTACATTTCTTAACAGTAGTCAACTCTTAGATCAATTAGTTAACTAATTCCAGGCCTATTTTATATTAAATGTGGTTACTTAAAATCAATTCCAAAGATCAGTCAACACAATTCTCACTACTTTAATTAAGTTCCTAAAAATACAGGTATTCTTACTACAAGTATCAACTCACTTGAAAACCAGGAATCGGTTACATCAAGACTCAAAGCATTTATTTTTTTAAACATAGAATTCTAAAGTCTTCACCAGTAGTGCTGTGAAAGCAAAGGTTAGAGGTTACAACACTGCTACAACTAGCAGGCAGACAGAAAATGGTATTGTTGGAAATCAGTCATAACTCCTTCGGTCAGTAGCTTAGTTATAATTTTGTAAAACTACAGTCTACCGCAATTGTAGATCTTATAAAATGTAGGAAGGTCTAAAGGAGTCCACTGAGATACAACAGTACTCTTATTCATTCCAATACCAAATTAATTCCCCTTAAACAAACTCTTACTTCTCTATACTCATAGCTCTCAGGCTACATAGACATTCATCCTATGCCTACAAACAGTACTGCCAACACCAAATCCCCTCTCTGGGATATAGGATCCTTGTCACTACTTTTATTTTCACAACAAATTCAATTGACTCACTGAAATTCAGTGGGTTGTCCTGTTCAGATTCGTGAATGTGGTGTGTTCCCCCAGGCAGTCATCAGTGGAGGTCTGGTCAGGGCCAGTCCACGTCGTTTTGGTCGGACAGGAATTTCCCTCACTCTTCCACGGAGAGTGCCACCGGTGTCTCCTTCGCAGACCTTCACTACCTCAACTAGCCGGTGCCCCCGCACATTGACTCTGCACCGGTACCCCCCTGTATATATAGCCTCCCTACTGTTATTTTATTTTACTTCTGCTCTTTTTTTCTCAACACTTTTTTGTTGTTGTTTTATTTTACTTTTTATTAAAAATAAATGCACTGTTGGTTAAGGGCTGTAAGTAAGCATTTCACTGTAATGTCTGCACCTGTTGTATTCGGCGCATGTGGCCAATTCAATTTGATTTGCTTTGATTTGATGCTCTCCCCAGACAGAATAACACATCCTTTTTCGTGATGCCATTAAACTCGGTCCACCCGCGTCGTACTATGCGGTAGAGCATCCCACTTCTGACACCAATCCCATCTTGAATTCCTATCTCACTCACACTCACACTCAGAAATACATTTTTAAAACAGTTATAACAGGAATTCCTTAGGGGGGTTTCTAAGTGCATGTTATCTTACCCAATGGTAAGCAACTGTGTCTCCTTCAAAATATTTCTCTATTAATTTCCGCAAGGCAGGTTTTGTACCCAGATTATATTTCCCCCCTGCACAAACATTCGTGGTCTGTCAGAATGTACAGTACCAGTCAAAAGTGTGGACACACCTACTCATTCCAGGGTTTTTCTTTATTTTTACAATTTTTTACATTGTTGAATAATAGTGAAGACATCAAAACTATGTAATAACACATATGGAATCAAGTAGTAACCAAAACAGTGTTAAACAAATCAGAACATATTTTCTATTTGAGATTCTTCAAATAGCCACCCTTTGCCTTAATGACAGCTTTGCACACTATATATTTTTATTTGTTATCTTTTTTAAACTGCAGGAATATTTTATATCTCAGGGGATGTACCAGGAACAGGGAAACATTCACAATAGCATCTAACAATAGTAACCCAGGGCATACCTGTTTACCTCATTAACAAAACGTTTGATCAATTACAGACACGTTATAATTTAAACCACCAAGTCAGATGCCCTCGCAAGGCGTCACCTGCACTCTAGTCCCTCGTTCAATGAGCTTCACCAAGCCGAGTTTTCCCGCAGGATTACTCACGCTCTAGTCCCTCGCTCGACATTAACCTCACCAGTCCTACTGTGATTAACCCAGTAACATGGATACCTCACTTAAGAACACTCTTATCAACTCAACTCAGTCCTGCTAGGTATCCCAGCTGTGGCCCCCTTAAGGAGGACCTCGCTCTGGGCATAGCCTCAACAGGGGCTTTTCTTATTTTGTATTATTATTTATTTTTTTAAATATTTTCATCACCTATTGATAGATTGTCCAATCTCACCTCTCTCAGTACTATGTTCGGGATCTGGCATCCACCCGTGCCCGCTTCCTCTCAAATCATAGGCGGGTCCAGCTACTCTACAGGAGCGTGGTTTTCCCTGAGATCCCAATTTCTGATCTCCTGTTCACAGTTTACCCAGATCTTCAGGAGCGGTCAACAGGTGAATTGCAGATCCCATCCTCAGCGCCAAATAATGTACTGGAAATTCTAATCAAGTGAGAGAGACTTTGTAATTTCTTTAAACAATCAATCTTTATTCGATATCGATTAATTATTGCAATAATGAAGCTGGTCAACGAACCCCCCGTAGGTGATTCGTTGAGAGCCCAACGATACAGAGACGCAACGGGTTTATATAGAAAAACAAAACTGCTTAGTCATGGTTGGTTCCACCCCTCCCTGGCAAATCAGGGCATCATAAGCTATCTTGTTTTCTTCTTGTGGCCAGGTGAATTGGGTGTGTGAGGTTATATCGCATAAACAAGTGATGACTGGAGTTCCGTTACTCCTTTCTCTACCAAGCTAGCCTCCGTTCTCTTCTATCTCCCCACAGCCCTTGAAAGATATGAGAATAAACAGGATGGGCTGAGACACTGTGGTAACTCTCAGAGGGTCTTTGTCTTGACCGTGTGACTAAGTTACTGAGAAGCAAAGAGAAATTGAAACAATACAGGTCTATATGTTCCTCAAGTTTATCTCTATCCAATGTCCTTGACTACACGGCCAGACCAGCTGCAGGGAGTGAATGTGGAAGAGATGAACCATCCTTTCTCAGAAGCACAGCATTGGTACTAAAGCAATGCATTTAAGCACATTAATTGTTAAACAAATCAGGAAAATACTTAATATTTCTCTCTCACAGTCGTCTGGGGGGGGGGAAACTCATTCTGAATGGCTGGGCCTGGCTCCACAGGGGGTGTGCATGGCTGCCAAGTGGGTGGGCCTATGCCCTCCAAGGCCCACCCATGGCTACACCCCTGACCAGTCATGTGGAATCCATAGATTAGGGCCTAATGATTGGATTTAATTTGACTGATTTCCTTATATGAACTGTAACTCAGTAAAATCTTTGAAATTGTTGCATGTTGCGTTAATATTTTTGTTCAGTATAATTATATATAAATGTATTGATCATTAATTAAATAAAACAAATATAGTTGTTTTGTTTTAATGTGTGCATGTGAGTGTGTGAGAGTTAGGCTATATGGAGGAGATTACTGAGTAGTTTGGTTCATCAGGCTGACCCCAGTCTTTGCTTGAAGTTATTGAAGACTGATGATATTTTGGCATTGTGAAGAGAAGAATCCCAGAGTATGGTACCTCTATATCTGATAGAGAATTGACTATGTGAGGTGCGGCAGTGGGGAGGGTGAAGGTTATTGCAGTGTCTTGTGTTATATAGATGGATTTCAGAATTAACCTGGAAGAATCCATTGAAGGGTTTAGTTAAGCTGTCTGGAAGGGAAATGTCCCTTAACGTAATCCAAGGGATTTCCATCAGTTTTCTCTATTTTTTTGGACAGAGAGGAACCCACATTCACAAAAAAGTTATTAAATTCATATGAAATAACATCAGGATCACTATAGGTCTTATTTCCAACTAATATTGAGTTGCGCCCATTTTTGCCCTTAAAACAGACTCAATTCATCGGGGCATGGACTCTACAAGGTGTCCAAAGCGTTCCACAGGGATGCTGGCCCATGTTGACTCCAATCCTTCGCACAGTTGTGTCAACTTGGTGGGATGTCCTTTGGGTGGTGGACCATTCTTGATACACATGGGAAACTGTTGAGCGTTCAAAACTCTGCAGCGTTGCAGTTCTTGACACACTCAAACCGCTGAGCCTGGCACCTACTACCATACACCGTTCAAAGGCACTTACATATTTTGTCTTGCCCAGTCACCCTCTGAATGGCACACACACACAATCCATATCTCAATTGGCCTAAAAATCCTTATTTAATCTGTCTCCTCCCCTGAATCTACACTGATTGAAGTGGATTTAACAATTGACATCAATAAGGGATCATAGCTTTCACCTGGTTAGTGTCTGTCATGGAAAGAGCAGGTTTTCCTATTGTTTTGTGCAATCAGTGTAAATATGTATGTAAATGGTGCGTATAGACAATATGGACAGTATGTGAATAGAAAATGTGTAATATAGGACAAGCCATGACTAGAATACAGTATATACTGCACAAAGTAAGTAAAACAGTATGTAAACATTCTAAATGTGACCAGTGTTCAACTCTATGTACATAGGGCAGAAGTCTTTAAGGTGTAGGGTAGAGTACCGGGTGGTAGCCGGCTAGTGACAGTCTCTAAGGTTTAGGGCAGGGTACTGGGCAGAGGCCGGCTAGCGGGTTTCTACTAAGATAGCATATGGAATTGTTTTAACATGGTCATACCAAGGATCATTTAGCTATTTGATTTAGAGTTTTAGGACCCCTGTAAGTATACAAAACATTGAATACAAAACATTGAATTTGGCCTTAATGATTTTAGCCCATAAAAACACATTGAATAAGATAGTCATACATGGTAAAACAGCAAGTCAAAAAATAAATCAAAGGTAAGTATGTTTTGAAGTGTCTGTCCTTTATCTGAGAGATGTAAGAAAGCTCAGGAAATTATAGAATTGTAAAAAAAAAAAAAAAAACATATTTAACCCTTTTTTGGCACTGAAGTACTTCCATATGTACTTCCATAATTTTTTTAACTTAGTACCGGGCTACCTTCAGACGAGTCTTGTGAGGCTTGTTCGCTTTCTAGAGCAAAACATGTACGTGAGAGTCTATCTTTTCGATGGTGGGTGTCATATTAGTATGTAGACAGAAGTTGGCAGATTGGCAGTACCGACTTCAGACGAGTCTCGGGAAGAGGGGGAACAACATCGGAGAACACCATCGTGTTCGTGAGAGTCTCATCTTTCCATAGAGGACTCATGTTAGTTTGAACCCCAAACCGTTCGGACGCTACAGACGTTTTCGTGAGAAGACCAGGATGTCTCCTGGTCTGACAAACACTGCTGTAGCTCTGCCACTTTCCATTGCAGATGCGGATGGGGATTTGTATTATTATGCCAATTTGATTTCAATGGTTTCTCGGACATCGACTGTAGGGGGTTAACAGTTTGATAGCCTGGAAATAGAAGCTATATCACATATGTGAAGTAGGAGTGATACAACACAAAAGTTCAAGGGCACCTTGCTTTATACACATGTAAGCCAGATGAAATATGCCCTACCAGTATGTAATGGCGAATGTAGAGGGAGAAAATGCCTTATTTATCTATCATTTTAAGATGGTTAGTCTCGTTCAGGTCTTGATTTTCCACGTTTAAACGAGTATTGGTCTCAACACACGGGGACCAGGTCTTAATGTGTTGATACAGTATATACAGTGGGCATTTGATACACTGCTGATTTTGCAGGTTTTCCTACTTACAAAGCATGTAGAGGTCTGTCATTTTTATCATAGGTACACTTCAACTGTGAGAGACGGAATCTAAAACAAAAATCCAGAAAATCACATTGTATGATTTTTAAGTAATTAATTTGCATTTTATTGCATGACATAAGTATTTGATGCATCAGAAAAGCAGAACTTAATATTTGGTACAGAAACCTTTGTTTGCAATTACAGAGATCATATGTTTCCTGTTGGTCTTTCAAGGTTTACACACACTGCAGCAGGGATTTTGGCCCACTCCTCCATACAGACCTTCTCCAGATCATTCAGGTTTGTCGCTGGGCAATACGGACAATTTACATTTACATTTTAGTCATTTAGCAGACTCTTATCCAGAGCAACTTACAGTTAGTGAGTGCATACATTATTTTTTTTCATACTGGCCCCCCGTGGGAATCGAACCCACAACCTTGGCGTTGCAAACACCATGCTCTGAGCTACATCCCTGCCGGCCATTCCCTCCCCTACCCTGGACGACGCTGGGCCAATTGTGCACCGCCCCATGGGTCTCCCAGTCGCGGCCGGCTACGACAGAGCCTGGATTCGAACCAGGATCTCTAGTGGCACAGCTAGCACTGCGATGCAGTGCCTTAGACCACTGCGCCACTCAACTCCCTCCAAAGATTTTCTATTGGGTTCAGGTCTGGAGACTGGCTAGGCCACTCCAGGACCTTGAGATGCTTCTTACGGAGCCACTCCTTAGTTGCCCTGGCTGTGTTTTTCGGATCGTTGTCATGCTGGAAGACCCAGACACAACCCATCTTCAATGCTCTTACTGAGGGAAGGAGGTTGTTGGCCAAGATCTCGCAAACATGGCCCCATCCATCCTCCCCTCAATACGGTGCAGTCGTCCTATCCCCTTTGCAGAAAAGCATCCCCAAAGAATGATGTTTCCACCTCCATGCTTCACGGTTGGGATGGTGTTCTTGGGGTTGTACTCATCCTTCTTCTTCCTCCAAACACGGCGAGTGGAGTTTAGACCAAAAAGCTCTATTTTTGTCTCATCAGACCACATGATCTTCTCCCATTCCTCCTCTGGATTATCCAGGTGGTCATTGGCAAACTTCAGACGAGCCTGGACATGCGCTGGCTTGAGCAGGGGGACCTTGCGTGCACTGCAGGATTTTAATCCATGACGGCGTATTGTGTTACTAATGGTTTTCTTTGAGACTGTGGTCCCAGCTCTCTTCAGGTCATTGACCAGGTCATGTAGTTCTGGGCTGATCCCTCACCTTCCTCATGATCATTGATGCCCCACGAGGTGAGATCTTGCATGGAGGCCCAGACCGAGGGTGATTGACCGTCATCTTGAGCTTCTTCCATTTTCTAATAATTGCGCCAACAGTTGTTGCCTTCTCACCAAGCTGTTTGCCTATTGTTCTGTAGCCCATCCCAGCCTTGTGCAGGTCTACAATTTTATCCCTGATGTCCTTACACAGCTCTCTGGTCTTGGCCATTGTGGAGAGGTTGGAGTCTGTTTGATTGAGTGTGTGGACAGGTGTCTTTTATACAGGTAACGAGTTCAAACAGGTGCAGTTAATACAGGTAATGTGTGGAGAACAGGAGGGCTTCTTAAAGAAAAACTAACAGGTATGTGAGAGCCGGAATTCTTACTGGTTGGTAGGTGATCAAATACTTATGTCATGCAATAAAATGCAAATGAATTACTTAAAAATCATACAATGTGATTTTCTGTTTTTGTTTTTGTTTTAGATTCCGTCTCTCACAGTTGAAGTGTACCTATGATAAAAAATTACAGACCTCTACATGCTTTGTAAGTAGGAAAACCTGCAAAATTGGCAGTGTATCAAATACTTGTTCTCCCCACTGTATATTTATTTAAGCTTGAAGGGGACTCAACCTTGATAGAGGACCAGAAGGGCGACATCCAGACCTTGGCGCTGTCCTGGGACCTGCCTGGAGTCACTTCTGAAAACAAGATGGATGATTGAACAGCTTCTGCTACATGCAGTTAGTACCTTTATTTATGGTAATAACACAAAACACAGAGGCTTTATGTCCTGAAGTATTATAATGCAGTCTAACTGCATGACACCAACATAAAAAAAATAAAAAAAATTTAAAGCTATTACACTGTTTCCTCATCATCAAGCACAATAGGCCAATAACTTAAAAAAATCAACCACCATATTTTACAGTAGGGATGAGCTATTTTCTACATATGCATTGTTCTTTCGAAGGCCAAACCCACCATTGGTGTGCATGGCCAAAGAGCTCTATTTTCATGTCATCTGACCATAGCACCGCCTGGAGTTTGCTAAACGGCATTGGCACTTGGATTGGAAATGGTGCTTTGGTCAGATGACATGAAAATAAAGCATTTTGGCCACACACACCAGTCGAAATAAGAATGGATGAGCAGAAAAGAACCCCATACCTACTGTAAAATATGGTGGGGGATCTTTGATGTTATGGGGCTATTTTGTCCTGGGGCCCTTGGTAAGGTCAATGGCATCATTAACTTTTTTAAGTACCAGGACATTTTAGGCCAAAACTTGGTTGCCTCTGTATGGAGGATGAAAATTGGCCGCAAGTGGATCTGCCAGCAATACAATAACCCCAAGCATGCACACCCTTAATCCACAAAAAAATGCTTAATTGACCACAAAATCAACATTTTGCAATGGCCATCTCAGTCTCCGGACTTGAAC
Source organism: Coregonus clupeaformis (assembly GCF_020615455.1). Classification (NCBI taxonomy): domain Eukaryota; kingdom Metazoa; phylum Chordata; class Actinopteri; order Salmoniformes; family Salmonidae; genus Coregonus; species Coregonus clupeaformis. The sequence continues at coordinate 71,866 of NW_025534381.1, read as the reverse complement.
CCCATTGAAAACCTGTTGTTTGAAATGAAGAGGGCATGCAGTCCACAAGCGCAGTCGAGGGATATCAAGGATCCGGAAATATTCTGCATGGAGGAATGGTCTTAAGATCCCTCCCAATGTATTCTGCAAATTTTTTATTTTTTTTTTGAAAAATATTCATTGTGGTTATCCTCGATAGGGGAGGGTGCAGGAGTATTGAAAACAGGGGATCCAATAATTTCGACCCCTATCTTTTAAAGATTATTTTTTTACTTGTTAAACAGAATCTTGTCCTCTGAGCAATTGTATTAGTATAAAATATTATATATTTTTTTACAAAATTGAGCAAAAAGGAAAGTATTCAGACCCCTTCACTTTTTCCACATTTTGTTACGTTACAGCCTTATTCTAAAATGAATTAAAACATTTTTTTCCCCCCTAATCAATCTACACACAATACCCCATAATGACAAAGGAAAAACAGGTTTGTAGATTTCTTTGCAAAACATAAATAAAATAAACAGAAATATGACGTTTACCTAAGTATTCAGACCCTTTACTCAATACTTTGTTGAAGCACCTTTGGCAGCGATTACAGCCTCGAGTCTTCTTGGGTATAACACTACAAGCTTGGCACACCTGTATTTGGGGAGTTTCTCCCATTCTTCTCTGCAGATCTTCTCAAGCTCTGACAGGTTGGATGGGGAGCTTCGTTGCACAGCTATTTTCAGGTCTCTCCAGAGATGTTAGATCGGGTTCAAATCCGGGCTCTGGCTGGGCCACTCAAGCACATTCAGAGACTTGTCCCGAAGCAACTCATGCATTGTCTTTGCTGTGTACTTAGGGTTGTTGTCATGTTGGAAGGTGAACCTTTGACCCAGTCTGAGGTCCTAAGCGCTCTGGAGCAGGTTTTTATAAAGGATCTCTCTGCACTTTGCTCCATTCATCTTTCCCTCGATCCTGACTAGTCTCCCAGTCCCTGCAACTGAAAAACATCCCCACAGCATGATGCTGCCACCACCATGCTTCACCGTAGGGATGGTGCCAGGTTTCCTCCAGACGTGACTCTTGGCATTCAGGCCAAAGAGTTCAATCTTGGTTTCATCAGATCAGAGAATATTTTCTCATAGTCTGAGAGTCTTTAGATGCCTTTATGGCAAACAACAAGCGGGCTGTCATGTGCCTTTTACTAAGGAGTGGCTTCTGTCTGGCCACTCTACCATAAAGGCCTGATTGGTGGAGTGCTGCAAAGATGGTTGTCTTGCTGGAAGGTTCTCCCATCTCCACAGAGGAACTCTGGAGCTTTGTCAGAGTGACCATCAGGTTTTTGGTCACCTCCCTGACCAAGGCCCTTTTCCCACGATTGCTCAGTTTGTCCGGGCAGCCAGCTCTAGGAAGAGTCTTGGTGATTCCAAACTCCTTCCATTTAAGGATGATGGAGGCCACTGTGTTCTTGGGGAACTTCAATGCTGCAGAAATGTTTTGGTACCCTTCCCCAGATCTGTGCCTCTACACAATCCTGTCTCGGAGTTCTACGGACAATTCCTTTGGTTTTTGCTCTGACATGTACTGTCAACTGTGGGACCTTATATAGACAGGTGTGTGCCTTTACAAATCATGTCCAAGCAATTGAATTGACCACAGGTGGACTCCAATCAAGTTGTAGAAACATCTCAAGGATAATCAATGGAAACAGGATGCACCTGAGCTCAAACAGTTCTAAAATCCTGTTTTCGCTTTGTCATTATGGGGTATTGTATGTAGATTGATGAGGAGTTTTATTTATTTAATTCATTTTAGAATAAGGCTGTAATGTAACAAAATGTGGAAAAAGTGAAGCGGTCTGAATACTTTCCGAATGCACTGTATGTCTGTTACTCAACTAAATTATATTCAAAATAAATTCAAAAAACATTATTCAGGGCAAAAAGTTGATTGCTTTGCCACATTTTTGCAGTATTACTTTTGTGCCTTGTTGCAAACAGGATGCATGTTTTGGAATATTTGTATTCTGTATAGGTTCCTTCTTTCCACTCTGTCAATTAGGTTAGTGTTGTGGAAAAACTAAAATGTTGTTGATACATCCTCAGTTTTCTCCTATCACAACCATTTAACTCCTTAAATGCTTTATTGTCAACATTGGCCTCATGGTGAAATCCCTGAGCAGTTTCCTTCCTCTCTGGCAACTGAGTTAGGAACGACGCCTGTATCTTTGTAGTGACTGGGTGTGTTGATATACCATCCAAAGTGTAATTAACAACTTCACCATACAGTTTTTTTCTTACAGCGTACATTATTATTTAATTTTTTCATACTAGCCCCCTGTGGGAATCAAACCCACAACCCTGGCGTTGCAAACGCCATGCTCTACCAACTGAGCTACATCCCTGCCGGCCATTCCCTCCCCTACCTGGACGACGCTGGGCCAATTGTGCACCGCCCCATGGGTCTCCCAGTCGCAGCCGGCTACGACAGAGCCTGGATTCGAACCAGGAACTCTAGTGGCACAGCTAGCACTGCGATGCACCACTCGGGTGAGGTGGGGGGGGCAAAAATGGCAAAAAAGACAGTCAAAAAATAAATCATGAGGTATAAGGTTTTGAAGTGACTGTCCTATATCTAGGAGATATAAGAAAGCTCAGCGAATATGTTTGTTTTTTTGACACATATTTAACCCCTTATTTTTGTTGGCACAAAACTACCTCCATACTTCCATTTGTTTGTATGTGTTACCTTCAGACTAGTCCTGTGACACTTGTGGGGGTCGTAGAGCAAAACTGAGAACTTACTTAGATTGATGCACGGGTGCGTCAATAGACTCTTAAGTATTTTAAACACTATTATTGCAAACAGAGTGAGTCCATGCAATTTATTATGTGACTTGTTAAGGACATTTTTACTCCTGAACTTATTTAGGCTTGCCATAACAAAGGGGTTGAATACTTATTGACTCAAGACATTTCAGCTTTTCATTTATTATTAATTTGTAAAAATGCCTAAAAACATTATTCCTCTTTGACATTATGGGGTATTGTGTGTAGGCCAGTGACACAAAATCTCTATTTAACCCATTTTAAATTCAGGCTGTAACACAACAACAGTGGAAAAAGTCAAGGGGTGTGAATTTCTGAAGGCACTGTATGATTTCTGTTGTGAGATTTGGTGACTGATACTTCCTCCAGCCAACATTTTGTTTGTCCGACATTTCAGAAATGAACAATTGTCTTTTCAAGGTAGAGATTTACAGTCTGTTGAACATTTTCAATTTTATGGCACTCAATATCTCAGATGAGTACCGTTTGTATAATATATTATGTAGACTACAACAACATTGATAAGATCAATTTGTGTTTATTTAAGTTTTATTACAATAGATCTACTATCTAAAGTGTATTTGTCAATACATGTTTATTGGTATGTGGTTTTCTATGGCATTATCTATTCAAGGGTTTTCAAAGTAATTTCCAAAGGTTGCCTAGAGTTGGTTTACAATTAGGACTAAAATATATATTACAGAATAGACAATTAGGTCTCCAAAATAATTTATAATTTAATTAGTTAATTTCATAATTTACTAATTTATTTATATTATATTACATTATTCATAAGATATTGTGATATACTAAAACAACATATACATATTAAATAGCAAAACATCACACATTTACTTTAATTTACACAATAATCCAGTTTCTGGCATTAGCAGAATCAGCTTCATTACATTACCATCATTATTTTGTGAATTCTTTTCTATTGAGTTACATTTTATTAAATTAAATTAGACAAACAGTTTTATACATAATCATTATGATAAGCAATTACTTTAACTAAGATAGTATTAGTCATTTCTTAACATCTCTTAATCTTAATAGCTGAAGATATATATGCCTTTATTTTGGAATATGTTATACTTAATTGGTTTAATTGAGTCCTAGAGTTATTCTGTTAAGAAGAAATAGATCAGCATTAGAGCAAGTAGTAAAGTGACCACTTCTTGAGGTCTGTTTCTTGCCATAGTGCTGCTGCTGGTGGTTGCAGCACCTGTAGTTTGTGTGGCTGCTGCTGTCGTCACCATTTTGGTGGTTGCAGTAGTCGTAGTAGTAGTAGTAGTAGTAGTAGTCGTGGAATTCTGGAGTTCTGTTTAAAAAAAGATCAGATTTGGACAATTTAAAAGACTCTGCCAAGCCTTCCCCAAAGTCTATCCTCTTCCAAAAATATAACGATGCCAGCTGTAGGCAACCTGAGCAAAGTCATGATTCAGCCAAATCAGGGAAGGGCAGCAGCCTCCCTTTAATATATATATATATACACACACACACACACACACACAACATGAGCAGATTAACTTGGTCAAAACATTTCTTTATTAAAGACTGTCAGAAAGAATGTCGGTACTTGTTGATCCAAATCCAGAAATGAGTTAGTCACTCAGCTTTATGCTGACAAATATACACTACATATACAAAAGTATGTGGACACCACTTCAAATGAGTTGATTCAGCTACTTCAGACACACCCATTGCTGACAAGTGTATAAAATCAAGCACACAGCCATGCAATCTCTATAGACAAACATTGGAAGTAGAATGGCCTTACTGAAGAGCTCAGTGACTTTCAACGTAGCACTGTCATAGGATGCCACCTTTCCAACAAGTCAGTTCGTCAAATTTCTGCCCTGCTAGAGCTACCCCAGTCAACTGTAACTGCTGTTATTGTAAAGTGGAAAAACGTCTAGGAGCAACAACGGCTCAGCCACGAAGTGGTAGGCTACACAAGCTCACAGAATGGGACCCCCGAGTGCTGAAGCGCATAATGCGTAAAAATCGCCTGTAAAACGAACTACCCAGTTCCAAACTGCCTCTGGAAGTAACGTCAGCACAATAACTGTTCATCAGGAGCTTTATGAAATAGGTTTCCATTGCCGAGCAGCCGCACACAAGCATAAGATCACCATGTCCTCTGTAGCTCAATTGGTAGAGCATGGCGCTTGTAACGCCAGGGTAGTGGATTCGATCCCTGGGACCACCCATATGTAAAAAAATTTATGCACACATGACTGTAAGTCGCTTTGGATAAAAGCGTCTGCTAAATGGCATATTATTTATTATTATGTGTAATGCCAAGTGTCGGCTGGAGTGGTGTAAAGCTCGCTGCCATTGGACTCCGGAGCAGAGGAAATGCGTTTTCTGGAGTGATAAATCACGCTTCACCATCTGGCAGTCCGACGGGCAAATCTGGGTTTGGCGGATGCCAGGAGAACGCTACCTGCCCCAATGCGTAGTGCCAACTGTAAAGTTTGGTGGAGCAGGAATAATGGTCTGGGGCTGTTTTTCATTGCTCGGGCTAGGCCTTGGTTCCAGTGAATGGAAATCTTAACACTACAGTATACAATGACATTCTAGACAATTCTGTGCTTCCAACTTTGTGGCAACAGTTTGGGGAAGGCCCTTTCCTGTTTCAGCATGACAATACCCCAGTGCACAAAGCGAGGTCGATACAGAAATGGTTTGTCGAGATCGGTGCGGAAAAACTTGATTGGCATACACAGATCCCTGACCTCAACCCCATCGAATCCCTTTGGGATGAATTGGAACGCCGACTGCTAGCCAGGCCTAATCACCAAACATCAGTGCCCGACCTCACTAATGCTCTTGTGACTGAATGGAAGCAAGTCCCCACATATTCCAACATCTAGTGGAAAGCCTTCCCAGAAGAGTGGAGGCTGTTATAGCAGCAAAGGGGGGACCAACTCCATATTAACGCCCATGATTTTGGAATGACATATTCGATGAGCAGGTGTCCACATACTTTTGGTGATTTTGTGTATAAATATATATATTTAGGAATTCAATCGGTGTCTCAACTTACTGTTGAGCGTTAGAATAATAGAATACAAAAGGTGTAAAAAATGAGTAGAAATTCATGAATTGAGTCATACAATTGTAAAAGGATGTCTGCCCCATCGCAAAATGTGTAGAATTGCAGCAAACTTGCTTTAAAATGGCAACATTTTCTCTGCGCCCCATGGCAAATGTGAGATGTGGGTACGAAGACCCACGAACCACTGCAGCCCCTCATGATGAGTTCCGTTTTTTTGTGGCCCACACCTCCATCAAAGTTGCCCATCCCTGATCCAAATAATCAGTGATGCAAAACCAGAGCACCAGAATCATCTTTGCTCATATCCACAGGTAAAGATAGTCTTATAAGAGACTACCATGATTGAAATAGTTTCAAAATAAAAAATAAAGACCTTTAACTGAGGTACAATATTTCAAGTATGATGTAATTTGGTCACAACTGATGAAACCAGAGCTGGTAATTCAGCTGTGGGCATAAACAACAACAACAACAACAACATGGTGACACAGAGGGAAATATTGTGTGTGTAATATATGAATCTTCATACATATTATGTTAAGATTAATCCTTACCCGCTTTGATACTGCTAGTAATAACATCTAAGAAGACTGTGGACGTGTTGATGGATGTCTTGAGGGATTCCTCTATATTTGTAAAGTGAGGGACCACTGACTGATTTGTGAAGATCAACTTGGTTGTCACACCTACAGAACCAGACCTAAAAATCAAAGAAATAGAATGAATGTGAAATGTGATAAAAGTTAATATTATTGTTTGTAGTAGTATTAGTATTATTAAAGAATGGTAAACATGTGAATAACACACTTTTTCTACCTGCAAGTAAGTTGTGGAAATGTGGACCAAAATGTAAACTTAACATACCAGAAACTGATGATGATGCATCTGAGGAAGATTACAGGATATACGTTTTTGTATCCTCGATTTAACTGTAGAAAGATATCAGAGCACATAATGAGAATTTAACGGACAAACAAAATGTGTACTAGGTACTAATAACTCTCAAGCAATATTTTTTTTTCATTTCTTTTCTTCTAAATGTCCATTTCAATATTTCTATCAATGTTAATGATAAACGTTTACCTCAGTTGTGACATTTAAAGCCAAAGTAAAGTAATCCTGGGACTGTGGATTTTTGTAGGTTTCCAAAAATGGTCGATTCATCCGGAACTGTAGAATAAGTACACCTTCATTTGACTTTGGCGGGTCAGTGGATGCGGTGGTTGGGGCAACAGTAGTTGTTGGAGCAAGAGTTGTTGTTGTCTTAGCAGCTGTAGTTTTAGTTAGTGCAGCTGTGATAGTGGTCGGTGAAGCTGTGGTTGTTGTGGGAAAGGCTGTGGTAGTTGTGGCGGCAACTGTGGTCATTGTGATGGCGGTTGTGGTGGTAGAAGCAGCAGCTGTGGTTGTTGATGGTGAAGCTGTGGTTGTTGTGGGAGCAGCTGTGGTTGTTGTAGCAGAACCTGGTGCTGTCGCTGTAGCTGTGGTAGTTATAGGGGCAACTGTGGTTGTTGTGGGAGTAGCTGTGGTTGCTGTAGGTGGAGCTGTGGTTGTCGTTGGTGCAGCTGTGGTTGTTGTTAGTGCAGCTGTGATGGTAGTAGCCCCAGGTGTGGTGGTAGTTACAGCAGCTGTTGTTCTTGTGGCAAAACCTGATGTTGTGGTGGCAGTTGTAGTGGGAGCAACTATTGTTATTGTAGCAGCAGCTGTAGTTGTTGTGGGGGCAGCTATAGTTGTTGAGTGAGCCGCTGTTGTTGTGGGAGCCACTGATTTTGTAACAGAATCTGTAGTTGTAGTTGCTGCTGTAATTGTGGATGCAGCAGTGGTTAAGGTGGGATAAGCTGTGGTTGTAATGGGAGTAGCTGGAGTTGTTGTGGGGAGGACCGTGGTTGTTGAAGACACAGCTATAGATGTCATTGCTGCTGCTGAGGTTTTTGTGGGAGCAGCAGTGGTGGTTGTGGGAGAAGCTGTGGTTGCTGTGGCTGAATCTCTGGTTGTTGTGGAGGTGGCTTTGGTGGTTGTTGCAGCAACTGTCGTTGTCGATGGTGGAGCTGTGGTTGTAGTGGGAGCCGCTGTGGTTGACGTTGGTACTGCTGTGGTTGTTGAAACAGCAGCTGTGGTTGTTGTGGGAGCAGCTGTAGTTGTTGTGGGGGTGGCTGTTGTTGTCATAGCATCAGCTGGGGATGTTGTTAGTGTAGTTGTTTTTGTTGATGTGGGAACAGCTGTGGTTGCTGTTGGTGCAGTTGTGGTTGTCGTTGGTGCAGTTTTGGTTGTTGTGGGTGCAGCTGTGGTTGTTGTGGGTGCAGCTGTGGTTGTTGTTGCGGAAGCTGTGGTTGTTGTGCTTAGGTTTTTGGTTGTTGTTGCTGCAGCTGTTGGTGTTGTGGGAGCAGCTGTGGTTGTAGCTGTGGTTGTTGTGGGAGAAGTTGTGGTTGTTTTGGGACCAGGAGTGGTTTTTGTAAGGGAAGCTGTTGTGGGAGCTGGTGTAGTTGTGGGAGCGATTGTGGTTGTTGTGGGTGAATCTGTGATTGTTGTTAGAGCAGCCGTGGTTGTTTTGGGCAGTACTTCTGCTTTTGTTGCCGAAACGGTTCTTGTTGTAGCAGCAGCTGTGGTTGTTGTGGGAGTAGCTGTGGTTGTTGTGGGAGAAACTTTTGCTGTTGGTGCAGCTGTTGTTGTTGTTGTGGGAAAAGCTGTGGTTGTTGTGGGTGTAGCTGTGGTTGTTGTGGGTGTAGCTGTGGTTGTTGTGAGAAAAGCTGTTGTTGTTGTGGGAGCAGCTATGGTTGTTGTGGAAGAAGGTGTGGTTGTTGTGGGTGTAGCTGTTGTTGGAGCCACAGCTGTACTTGTTGACACCGCAGCTGTAGATGTTATTGGTGTTGCAGTGATTGTCGTTGGTGCAGATGTGGTTGTTAGAGGAGCAGCTGTGTTTGTTGTGGGAGCAGTTTTGGTTGTTGTGGGCAGGGTTTTGGGTGTTGTTGCAGCAGCTGCTGTTGTTGTAGCAGCAGCTGTGGTTGTGGTGGGAGAAGCTCTGGTTGTTGTTGGTGCAGCTCTGGTTGTTGTGGGCGCAGCTGTGGTTGTTTTGGAGGAAGCTGTGGTTGTTGTATCACCAGCAGTAGACATCATTGGTTCTGCTGTGGTTGTTGTGGGAACAGCTGTTGTTGCAAGGGATGCTGTTGTGGTTGTGGGAGAATCTGTGGTTGTTGTGGGAGAATCTGTGGTTGTTGTGGGAGAATCTGTGGTTGTTGTGGTTGAATCTGTGGTTGTTGTGGGTGCAGCTGTGGTCGTTTTGCTTCCAGCTGTGGTTGTTGTAAAGGAATTTGTATTGGTTGTGGGAACTACTGTAGTTTTGGGAGCAGATACTGTTGTTGTGGGTGAATTTGTGATGGTTGTTTGAGCAGAGGTGGTTGTTGTGCGCAGGGCTTTTGTTGTTGTAGCAGCTTTTGTTGTTGTAGCAGCAGCTGTGGTTGTTGTGGGAGAATCTGTGGTTGTTGTGGGAGAATCTGTGATTGTTGTGGGAGAAGCTGTGGTTGTTGTGGGAGAATCTGTGGTTGTTGTGGGAGAATCTGTGGTTGTTGAAGGACAATATATGGTTGTTGTGGGTGCAGCTGTGGTCGTTTTGCTACCAGCTGTGGTTGTTGTAAGGGAAGCTGTTGTGGTTGTGGGAACTGCTGTAGTTGTGGGAGCAGATACGGTTGTTGTTGGTGAATCTGTGATTGTTGTTTGAGCAGCTTTGGTTGTTGTGGGCAGAGTTGTGGTTGTTGTAGCAGCTTTTGTTGTTGTTACAGCAGCTGTGGTTGTTGTGGGATAAGTTGTTGTTGTTTTGGGAGCAGCAGTGGTTGTTGTGGACAAAACTGTGGTTGTTGAGGCAGCAGCTGTGGTTGTTATGGTAGTATCTGGAGTTGTTGTGAGGAGGACTGTGGTTGTTGAAACCACAGCTGTAGATGTCATTGGTGATGCTGTGGTTTTTGTGGGAGCAGCATTGGTTGTTGTGGCTGAAACTCTGGTTGTTGTGGGGATGACTTTGGTGGTTTTTGCAGCAACTGTCGTTGTCGATGGTGAAGCTGTGATTGTAGTGGGAGTTGCTGTTGTAGGAGCCACTGTTGTTGTAAAAGGTGCTGTAGTTGTCGTTGGTGCAGCTGTGGTTGTTGTGGGAGAAGCTGTTGTTGTTGTGAGAGCAGCTGTGGTTGTTGTTTGATCGGCTATGGTTGTTGTGGGAGAAGCTGTGGTTGTTGTGAGTGAATCTGTGATTGTTGTTGGAGCGGCTGCGGCTGTAGTGGGCATGGCTTTGGTTGTTGTTGCCCCATCTTTTGTTGTTGTAGCAACAGCTGTGCTTTTTGTGGGAGAAGCTGTGGCTGTTGTGGGTGCAGCTGTGGTTGTTGTAGCCCCAGCAGTAGACATCACTGGTGCTGATGTGATCATTGTGGGACCAGATGTGGTTGTTGTCAGGGAAGCTGTTGTGGTTGTGCTTATGGCTTTGGTTGTTGTTGTCAAAGGTTTTGTTGTTGTAGCAGCAGCTGGTTTTGTTGTGGGAGCAGCTGTGGTTGTAGCTGTCGTTGTTGTGGGAGAAGTTGTGGTTGTTTTGGGACCAGGAGTGGTGGTTGTTAGGGAAGCTGATGTGGGAGCTGGTGTAGTTGTGGGAGCGATTGTGGTTGTTATGGGTGAATCTGTAATTGTTTTTGGAGCAGCTGTGGTTGTTTTGGGAGTAGCTGTGGTTGTTGTGGGAGCAGCTGTGGTTGTTGTGGGAAAAGCTGTTGTTGTTGTGGGAGCAGCTGTGGATGTTGTGGAAGAAGCTGTGGTTGTTGTTGGTGTAGCTGTGGTTGTTGTGGGAAAAGCTGCTGTTGTTGTGGGAGCAGCTCTTGTTGTTGTGGAAGAAGCTGTGGTTGTTGTGAGTGTAGCTGTGGTTGTTGTTGCCACAGCTGTACTTGTTGATGCCGCAGCTGTAGATGTTATTGGTGTAGCTGTGGTTGTCGTTGGTGCATATGTGGTTGTTGTGGGAGCAGCTGTGTTTGTTGTGGGAGCAGCTGTGGTTGTTGTGGGCAGGGTTTTGGGTGTTGTTGCAGCAGATATTGTTGTTGTAGCAGTAGCTGTGGTTGTGGTGGGATCAGCTCTGGTTGTTGTGGATGCAGCTGTGGTCGTTTTGCTACCAGCTGTGGTTGTTGTAAGGGAAGCTGTTGTGGTTGTGAGAACTGCTGTAGTTGTGGGAGCAGATACGGTTGTTGTGTGTGAATCTGTGATTGTTGTTGGAACAGCTGTGGTTGTTGTGGGCAGGGCTTTGGTTGTTGTAGCAGCAGCTGTGGTTGTTGTGGGGGAAGCTGTGGTTGTACTGGGAGCTGCTGTGGTTGACATTGGTACTGCTGTGGTTGTTGAAGCAGCAGCTGTGGTTGTTGTGGGGGTGGCTGTTCTTGTCATAGCAGCTGCTGGGGATGTTGTTATTGCAGTTGTGGTTGTTGTGGGAACAGCTGTGTTTGTTGTGGGAGCAGCAGTGGTTGTTGGGGGCAGGGTTTTGGGTGTTGTTGCAGCAGCTGTTGTTGTTGTAGCAGCAGCTGTGGTTGTGGTGGGATCAGCTCTCGTTGCTGTGGATGCAGCTGTAGTTGTTGTTGGCACAGCTGTTGTTGTAGCAGCACCTGTGGTTGTTTTTGGGGAAGCTGTGATTGTTGTCGCCCCAGCAGTAGACATCATTGGTGCTGCTGTGGTCGTTGTGGGAACAGCTATGGTTACAAGGGATGCTGTTGTGGTTGAATTTGTGATGGTTGTTTGAGCAGAGGTGGTTGTTGTGCGCAGGGCTTTTGTTGTTGTAGCAGCTTTTGTTGTTGTAGCAGCAGCTGTGGTTGTTGTGGGAGAATCTGTGGTTGTTGTGTGAGAATCTGTGGTTGTTGTGTGAGAATCTGTGGTTGTTGTGGGAGAATCTGTTGTTGTTGTGGGTGCAGCTGTTGTCGTTTTGCTACCAGCTGTGGTTGTTGTAAGGAAAGCTGTTGTGGTTGTGGGAACTGCTGTAGTTGTGGGAGCAGATACGGTTGTTGTGTGTGAATCTGTGATTGTTGTTGGAACAGCTGTGGTTGTTGTGGGCAGGGTTTTGATTGTTGTAGCAGCAGCTGTGGTTATTGTGGGAGAAGCTGTGGTTGTAGTGGGAGCTGCTGTGGTGTACGTTGGTACTGCTGTGGTTGTTGAAGCAGCAGCTGTGGTTGTTGTGGGAGCAGCTGTAGTTGTTGTGGGGGTGGCTGTTCTTGTCATAGCAGTAGCTGGGGATGTTGTTAGTGCAGTTGTTGTTGTTGTTGTGGGAACAGCTGTGGTTGCTGGTGGTGCAGCTGTGGTTGTCGTTGGTGTAGTTGTGGTTGTTGTTGGTGAAGCGGTGGTTGTCGTGTGAGCAGCTGTGGTTGTTGTGGGAGCAGCTGTGTTTGTTGTGGGTGCAGGTGTGGTTGTCGTGGGAGCAGCTGTGGTTATTGTGGGGTTAGCTGTAGTTGTGGTAGGGCCAGCAGTGATGGTTGTTACGGGAGCTTTTGTTGTTGCTATGGCAGCTATTGTTGTAGTGGGAGCCTCTGTGATTGTCGGAGCTGTGGCTGTGGTTGTTGTTCGTGCAGATGTGGTTGGTGTATCAGCAGCTGTTGCTGTTGTGGGAACAGCTGTGATGGTTGTAGGGGAAGCTGTCGTAGTTGTTGGAGCAGCTGTCGTTGTTGTAGAGGAAGCTGTTGTGGTCGTTGGATCTGCTGTGGTTGTTGTAGGAGCAGCTGTGGTTGTTGTGAGGACGGTTGTAGTTGTCGGAGCTGTGGCTGTGGTTGTTGATGGTGCAGATGTGGTTGGTGTATCAGCAGCTGTTGCTGTTGTGGGAGCAGCTGTGTTTGTTGTGGGGATGGCTGTTGTTGTAGCCACAGCTGTTGTTATCAAAGCATCAGCTTTTGTTGATGTAGGGAAAGCTGTGGTTGTTGTGGGAGCAGCTGTAGTCGTTGTTGGTGCTGCAGTGGTTGTTGTGGGAGCAGCTGTTGTTGTCGTGGGAATGGATGTTGTTGTTGTAGCCACAACTGTAGTTGTTGTAGCAGCATCAGCTGTGGTTTTTGTGGGAGAAGCTGTGGTTGTTGTGGGTGAAGATGTGGTTTTTGTTTGAGCAGCTGTTATTGCTATGAGTGCAGCAGTGGTTGTTGTTCCTCCGGCTGTGGTTGTAGTGGGAGCAGCTGTGGTTGTTGTAGGGGAAGCTGTTGTGGTTGTGGGAGCTGCTGTAGTTGTTTTCAGAGAAAATGTGGTTGGTGTGAGTGCATTTGTGGTTGTTGTGGGAGCAGCTGTGGTTGTTGTGTGGACGACTTTGGTTGTTATAGCCGCAGCTGTTGTTGTCGTAGCAGTATCTGTGTTTGTTGTGGAAATAGCTGTGGTTGTTGTTGGAGCTGCTGTAGTTGTTATAGAGGAAGTTGTTGCGGTCGTTGGATCAGCTTTAGTTGTTGTCTGAGAATATGTTGTTGGTGTATCTGTGGTTGTTGTAGGAGCAGCTGTAGTCATCGTTGGTGCTGCAGTGGTTGTTGTGGGAGCAGCTGATGTTCTTGTGGGGATGGCTGTTATTGTTGTAGCCACAGCTTTAGTTGTTGTAGCAGCTGTGGTTGTTGTGGGAGAAGCTATGGTTGTTGTGGGAACAGCTGTGTTTGTTGTGGGAGCAGCAGTGGTTGTTGGGGGCAGGGTTTTGGGTGTTGTTGCAGCAGCTGTTGTTGTTGTAGCAGCAGCTGTGGTTGTGGTGGGATCAGCTCTGGTTGCTGTGGATGCAGCTGTAGTTGTTGTTGGCACAGCTGTTGTTGTAGCAGCACCTGTGGTTGTTTTTGGGGAAGCTGTGATTGTTGTCGCCCCAGCAGTAGACATCATTGGTGCTGCTGTGGTCGTTGTGGGAACAGCTATGGTTACAAGGGATGCTGTTGTGGTTGTGTGAGAATCTGTGGTTGTTGTGTGAGAATCTGTGGTTGTTGTGTGAGAATATGTGGTTGTTGTGGGAGAATCTGTTGTTGTTGTGGGTGCAGCTGTTGTCGTTTTGCTACCAGCTGTGGTTGTTGTAAGGAAAGCTGTTGTGGTTGTGGGAACTGCTGTAGTTGTGGGAGCAGATACGGTTGTTGTGTGTGAATCTGTGATTGTTGTTGGAACAGCTGTGGTTGTTGTGGGCAGGGTTTTGATTGTTGTAGCAGCAGCTGTGGTTATTGTGGGAGAAGCTGTGGTTGTAGTGGGAGCTGCTGTGGTGTACGTTGGTACTGCTGTGGTTGTTGAAGCAGCAGCTGTGGTTGTTGTGGGAGCAGCTGTAGTTGTTGTGGGGGTGGCTGTTCTTGTCATAGCAGTAGCTGGGGATGTTGTTAGTGCAGTTGTTGTTGTTGTGGGAACAGCTGTGGTTGCTTTGTGGTGCAGCTGTGGTTGTCGTTGGTGTAGTTGTGGTTGTTGTTGGTGAAGCGGTGGTTGTCGTGTGAGCAGCTGTGGTTGTTGTGGGAGCAGCTGTGTTTGTTGTGGGTGCAGGTGTGGTTGTCGTGGGAGCAGCTGTGGTTATTGTGGGGTTAGCTGTAGTTGTGGTAGGGCCAGCAGTGATGGTTGTTACGGGAGCTTTTGTTGTTGCTATGGCAGCTATTGTTGTAGTGGGAGCCTCTGTGATTGTCGGAGCTGTGGCTGTGGTTGTTGTTCGTGCAGATGTGGTTGGTGTATCAGCAGCTGTTGCTGTTGTGGGAACAGCTGTGATGGTTGTAGGGGAAGCTGTCGTAGTTGTTGGAGCAGCTGTCGTTGTTGTAGAGGAAGCTGTTGTGGTCGTTGGATCTGCTGTGGTTGTTGTAGGAGCAGCTGTGGTTGTTGTGAGGACGGTTGTAGTTGTCGGAGCTGTGGCTGTGGTTGTTGATGGTGCAGATGTGGTTGGTGTATCAGCAGCTGTTGCTGTTGTGGGAGCAGCTGTGTTTGTTGTGGGGATGGCTGTTGTTGTAGCCACAGCTGTTGTTATCAAAGCATCAGCTTTTGTTGATGTAGGGAAAGCTGTGGTTGTTGTGGGAGCAGCTGTAGTCGTTGTTGGTGCTGCAGTGGTTGTTGTGGGAGCAGCTGTTGTTGTCGTGGGAATGGATGTTGTTGTTGTAGCCACAACTGTAGTTGTTGTAGCAGCATCAGCTGTGGTTTGTTTGTTGTGGGTGAAGATGTGGTTTTTATTTGAGCAGCTGTTATTGCTATGAGTGCAGCAGTGGTTGTTGTTCCTCCGGCTGTGGTTGTAGTGGGAGCAGCTGTGGTTGTTGTAGGGGAAGCTGTTGTGGTTGTGGGAGCTGCTGTAGTTGTTTTCAGAGAAAATGTGGTTGGTGTGAGTGCATTTGTGGTTGTTGTGGGAGCAGCTGTGGTTGTTGTGTGGACGACTTTGGTTGTTATAGCCGCAGCTGTTGTTGTCGTAGCAGTATCTGTGTTTGTTGTGGAAATAGCTGTGGTTGTTGTTGGAGCTGCTGTAGTTGTTATAGAGGAAGTTGTTGCGGTCGTTGGATCAGCTGTAGTTGTTGTCTGAGAATATGTTGTTGGTGTATCTGTGGTTGTTGTAGGAGCAGCTGTAGTCATCGTTGGTGCTGCAGTGGTTGTTGTGGGAGCAGCTGATGTTCTTGTGGGGATGGCTGTTATTGTTGTAGCCACAGCTTTAGTTGTTGTAGCAGCTGTGGTTGTTGTGGGAGAAGCTATGGTTGTTGTGCGTACAGCTGTGGTTGTTGTGGGAGCAGCTGTGGTTGTTGGGGGCAGGGTTTTGGGTCTTGTTGCAGCAGCTGTTGTTGTTGTTGTAGCAGCAGATGTGGTTGTGGTGGGATCAGCTCTGGTTGTTGTTGATGCAGCTGTGGTGGTTGTTGGCACAGCTGTTGTTGTCGTAGCAGCACCTGTGGTTGTTTTTGGGGAAGCTGTGATTGTTGTCGCCCCAGCAGTAGACATCATTGGTGCTGCTGTGGTCGTTGTGGGAACAGCTATAGTAGCAAGGGATGCTGTTGTGGTTGTGGGAGAATCTGTGGTTGTTGTGTGAGAATCTGTGGTTGATGTGGGAGAATCTGTTGTTGTTGTGGGTGCAGCTGTGGTCGTTTTGCTACCAGCTGTGGTTGTTGTAAGGGAAGCTGTTGTGGTTGTGGGAACTGCTGTAGTTGTGGGAGCAGATACGGTTGTTGTGTGTGAATCTGTGATTGTTGTTGGAACAGCTGTGGTTGTTGTGGGCAGCGCTTTGATTGTTGTAGCAGCAGCTGTGGTTGTTGTGGGAGAAGCTGTGGTTGTAGTGGGAGCCGCTGTGGTGTACGTTGGTACTGCTGTGGTTGTTGAAGCAGCAGCTGTGGTTGTTGTGGGAGCAGCTGTAGTTGTTGTGGGGGTGGCTGTTCTTGTCATAGCAGCAGCTGGGAATGTTGTTAGTGCAGTTGTTGTTGTTGTGGGAACAGCTGTGGTTGCTGTTGGCGCAGCTATGGTTGTCGTTGGTGCAGTTGTGGTTGTTGTGGGTGAAGCGGTGGTTGTCGTGTGAGCAGCTGTGGTTGTTGTGGGAGCAGCTGTGGTTGTTGTGGGTGCAGGTGTGGTTGTCGTGGGAGCAGTTGTGGTTATTGTGGGGTTAGCTGTAGTTGTGGTAGGGCCAGCAGTGATGGTTGTTACAGGAGCTTTTGTTGTTGCTATGGCAGCTATTGTTGTAGTGGGAGCCGCTGTGGTTGTTGTGAGGACGGCTGTGGTTGTCGTGGCTGTGGTTGTTGTTCGTGCAGATGTGGTTGGTGTATCAGCAGCTGTTGCTGTTGTGGGAACAGCTGTGGTGGTTGTAGGGGAAGCTGTTGTAGTTGTTGGAGCAGCTGTCGTTGTTGTAGAATAAGCTGTTGTGGACATTGGATCAGCTGTGGTTGTTGTGGGAGCAGCTGTGGTTGTTGTGAGGACGGTTGTGGTTGTTGGAGCTGTGGCTATGGTTGTTGATGGTGCAGATGTGGTTGGTGTATTAGCAGCTGTTGCTGTTGTGGGAGCAGCTGTGGTTGTTGTGGGGATGGTTTTTGTTGTAGCCACAGCTGTTGTTATCAAAGCAGCAGCTTTTGTTGTTGTAGGGGAAGCTGTGGTTGATGTGGGAGCAGCTGTAGTCGTTGTTGGTGCTGCAGTGGTTGTTGTGGGAGCAGCTGTTGTTGTCGTGGGAATTGATGTTGTTGTTGTAGCCACAGCTGTAGTTGTTGTAGCAACATCAGCTGTGGTTTTTGTAGGATAAGCTGTGGTTGTTGTGGGTGAAGATGTGGTTTTTGTTGGAGCAGCTGTTATTGCTATGAGTGCAGCAGTGGTCGTTGTTCCTCCGGCTGTGGTTGTAGTGGGAGCAGCTGTGGTTGTTGTAGGGGAAGCTGTTGTGGTTGTGGGAGCTGCTAAAGTTGTTGTGGGAGCAGCTGTGGTTGTTGGGGGCAGGGTTTTGGGTGTTGTTGCAGCAGCTGTTGTTGTTGTTGTAGCAGCAGATGTGGTTGTGGTGGGATCAGCTCTGGTTGTTGTTGATGCAGCTGTGGTGGTTGTTGGCACATCTGTTGTTGTCATAGCAGCACCTGTGGTTGTTTTTGGGGAAGCTGTGATTGTTGTCGCCCCAGCAGTAGACATCATTGGTGCTGCTGTGGTCGTTGTGGGAACAGCTATAGTAGCAAGGGATGCTGTTGTGGTTGTGGGAGAATCTGTGGTTGTTGTGTGAGAATCTGTGGTTGATGTGGGAGAATCTGTTGTTGTTGTGGGTGCAGCTGTGGTCGTTTTGCTACCAGCTGTGGTTGTTGTAAGGGAAGCTGTTGTGGTTGTGGGAACTGCTGTAGTTGTGGGAGCAGATACGGTTGTTGTGTGTGAATCTGTGATTGTTGTTGGAACAGCTGTGGTTGTTGTGGGCAGCGCTTTGATTGTTGTAGCAGCAGCTGTGGTTGTTGTGGGAGAAGCTGTGGTTGTAGTGGGAGCCGCTGTGGTGTACGTTGGTACTGCTGTGGTTGTTGAAGCAGCAGCTGTGGTTGTTGTGGGAGCAGCTGTAGTTGTTGTGGGGGTGGCTGTTCTTGTCATAGCAGCAGCTGGGAATGTTGTTAGTGCAGTTGTTGTTGTTGTGGGAACAGCTGTGGTTGCTGTTGGCGCAGCTATGGTTGTCGTTGGTGCAGTTGTGGTTGTTGTGGGTGAAGCGGTGGTTGTCGTGTGAGCAGCTGTGGTTGTTGTGGGAGCAGCTGTGGTTGTTGTGGGTGCAGGTGTGGTTGTCGTGGGAGCAGTTGTGGTTATTGTGGGGTTAGCTGTAGTTGTGGTAGGGCCAGCAGTGATGGTTGTTACAGGAGCTTTTGTTGTTGCTATGGCAGCTATTGTTGTAGTGGGAGCCGCTGTGGTTGTTGTGAGGACGGCTGTGGTTGTCGGAGCTGTGGCTGTGGTTGTTGTTCGTGCAGATGTGGTTGGTGTATCAGCAGCTGTTGCTGTTGTGGGAACAGCTGTGGTGGTTGTAGGGGAAGCTGTTGTAGTTGTGCGAGCACCTGTCGTTGTTGTAGAGGAAGCTGTTGTGGTCGTTGGATCTGCTGTGGTTGTTGTGGGAGCAGCTGTGGTTGTTGTGAGGACGGTTGTGGTTGTCGGAGCTGTGGCTATGGTTGTTGATGGTGCAGATGTGGTTGGTGTATCAGCAGCTGTTGCTGTTGTGGGAGCAGCTGTGGTTGTTGTGGGGATGGCTTTTGTTGTAGCCACAGCTGTTGTTATCAAAGCAGCAGCTTTTGTTGTTGTAGGGGAAGCTGTGGTTGTTGTGGGAGCAGCTGTAGTCGTTGTTGGTGCTGCAGGGGTTGTTGTGGGAGCAGCTGTTGTTGTCGTAGGAATGGATGTTGTTGTTGTAGCCACAGCTGTAGTTGTTGTAGCAGCATCAGCTGTGGTTTTTGTGGGAGAAGCTGTGGCTGTTGTGGGTGAAGATGTGGTTTTTGTTTGAGCAGCTGTTATTGCTATGAGTGCAGCAGTGGTCGTCGTTCCTCCAGCTGTGGTTGTAGTGGGAGCAGCTGTGGTTGTTGTAGGGGAAGCTGGTGTGGTTGTGGGAGCTGCTGTAGTTGTTTTCAGAGAAAATGTGGTTGGTGTGAGTGCATTTGTGGTTGTTGTGGGAGCAGCTGTGGTTGTTGTGTGCACGACTTTGGTTGTTATAGCCGCAGCTGTTGTTGTCGTAGCAGTATCTGTGTTTGTTGTGGAAATAGCTGTGGTTGTTGTTGGAGCTGCAGTAGTTGTTATAGAGGAAGTTGTTGCGGTCGTTGGAACAGCTGTAGTTGTTGTCTGAGAATATGTTGTTGGTGTATCTGTGGTTGTTGTAGGAGCAGCTGTAGTCATTGTTGGTGCTGCAGTGGTTGTTGTGGGAGCAGCTGATGTTCTTGTGGGGATGGCTGTTATTGTTGTAGCCACAGCTTTAGTTGTTGAAGCAGCTGTGGTTGTTGTGAGAGAAGCTGTGGTTGTTGTAGGTACATATGTGGTTGTTGTAAGTGTAGCTGTTGTGGTTGTGGGAGCTGCTGTAGTTGTTGTCAGCGAAAATGTGGTTGTTGTGGGTACAGCTGAGGTTGTTGTAGGGGAAGGTGTTTTAGTCATTGGAGCTCCTGTAGTTGTTGTCGGAGAAGATGTGGTTGTTGTGGGGATGATTTTGATTGTTGTAGCTGTAGCAGTTGTTGTCGTAGCAGCTGCTGTGGTTGTTGTGGGATCAGCTATGGTTGTTGTAGAGGAAGCTGTTGTGGTCGTTGGAGCTGCTGCTGTTGTTGCCAGAGAAGATGTGCTTGTTTTGGGTGCATCTGTGGTTGATGTGGGAGCAGCTGTGGTTGTTGTTGGTGCAGATGTGGTTGTGTCGGTAGCAGCTCTGGTTGTTGGCGCAGCAGCTGTAGTTGTTGTTGGGATGGCTGTTGTTGTTGTAGCCTCAGCTGTTGTTATCATAGCAGCAGCTGTTGTTGTTGTGGGGACAGCTGTTGTTTTTATAGCCACAACTGTAGTTGTTGTTGCAGTAGCAGCTGTAGTTATTGTGGGAGCAGCTGTGGTTGTTGTTGGTACAGCTGTGGTTGTTGTGGGAGCAGCTGTGGTTGTTGTAGGGGAAGGTGTTGTGTTCATTGGAACTGCTGTAGTTGTTGTCTGAGGAGATGTGGTTGTTGTGGGTGCAGCTGTGGTTGTTGTTAGGATGACTTTGGTTGTTGTAGTCTCAGCTGTTGTTGGTCTGGGAACAGCTGTGGTTGTTGTAGGGAAAGGTGTTTTAGTCATTGTAGCTCCTGTAGTTGTCGGAGAAGATGTGGTTGTTGTGGGTGCATCTGTAGTTGTTTCGGTAGCAGCTGTTGTTGTTGTTGTTGTTGTTGTTGTTGTTGTTGTTGTTGTGGGACCAGCTGGGGTTTTTGTGGTGATGGCTTTGGTTGTTGTAGCCACAGCTGTTGTTATCATAGCAGCTGATGTTGTTGATGTTGTTGTGGGAGCAGCTGTTGTTGTTGTTGTGGTGATGGCTTTGGTTGTTGTAGCCACATCTGGTGGTATCATAGCAGCTGATGTTGTTGATGTTGTTGTTGGAGCAGCTGTGGTTGTTGTGGGGACGGCAGTGGTTCTCAGAGCTGCGGCTGTGGTTGTTGTTGGTGCAGATGTGGTTGTTGTGAGGACGGCTGTGGTTGTCAGAGCTGCGGCTGTGGTTGTTGTTGGTGCAGATGTGGTTGGTGTTGTAGCTAATGTAGTTGTTGTAGAAAAAGCAGTTTTGGTCGTCGGATCTGCTGTAGTTGTTGTCGGAGAAGATGTTGTTGTTGTTAGTGTATCTGTGGTTGATGTGGGGACGGCTTTAGATGTTTTAGCCGCAGCAGTTGTGGTTGTTGTGGGAGCAGCTGTGGTTGTTGTGGGAGCAGCTGTGGTCGTTGTGGTTGTTGTGGGTTTATCTTTGGTTGTTGTGGGAGCAGCTGTGGTTGTTGTTAGAACGGCTGTGGTTGTCGGAGCTGTGGCTGTGTTTGTTGTTGGAGCAGATGTGATTGGTGTTGGAGCTAATGTAGTTGTTGTAGAGGAAGCAGTTTTGGTCGTTGGATCTGCTGTAGTTGTTGTCGGAGAAGATGTTGTTGTTGTTGGTGTATCTGTGGTTGGTGTAGGAGCAGCTGAAGTCATCGTTGGTGCTGCAGTGGTTGTTATCTTAGCATCTGATGTTGTTGATGTTGTTGTGGGAGCAGCTGTTGTTGATGTCGGGATGGGTTTAGCTGTTGTAGCCACAGCATTTGTTGTCGTAGCAGCAGCTGTGGTTGTTGTTGGAGCAGCTGTTGTTGTTGTAGAGGAAGCTGTTGTGATCATTGGAACTGCTGTAGTTGTTGTCTGAGAAGATGTGGTTGTTGTGGGTGCATATGTGGTTGTTTCGAAAGCAGCTGTTGTTGTTGTTGTTGTTGTTGTGGGACCAGCTGGGGTTTTTGTAGTGATGGCTTTGGTTGTTGTAGCCACAGCTGTTGTTATCATAGCAGCTGATGTTGTTGATGTTGTTGTGGGAGCAGCTGTTGTTGTTGTTGTGGTGCTGGCTTTGGTTGTTGTAGCCACATCTGTTGGTATCATAGCAGCTGATGTTGTTGATGTTGTTGTTGGAGCAGTTGTGGTTGTTGTGGGGACGGCTGTGGTTCTCAGAGCTGCGGCTGTGGTTGTTGTTGGTGCAGATGTGGTTGGTGTTGTAACTAATGTAGTTGTTGTAGAGGAAGCAGTTTTGGTCGTCGGATCTGCTGCAGTTGTGGTCGGAAAAGATGTTGTTGTTGTTGTTAGTGTATCTGTGGTTGATGTAGGAGCAGCTGAAGTCATCGTTGGTGCTGCAGTGGTTGTTATCATAGCATCTGATGTTGTTGATGTTGTTGTGGGAGCAGCTGTTGTTGATGTGGGGACGGCTTTAGCTGTTGTAGCCGCAGCAGTTGTTGTCATAGCAGCAGCTGTGGTTGTTGTGGGAGCAGCTGTGGTTGTTGTGGGAGCAGCTGTGGTTGTTGTGGGAACAGCTGTGGTTGTTGTAGGGGAAGCTGTTGTAGTTGTTGGAGCAGCGTTCATTGTTGTAGAGGAAGCTATTTTGGTCGTTGGATCTGCTGTGGTTGTTGTGGGAGCAGCTGTGGTTGTTGTGAGAACGGCTGTGGTTGTCGGAGCTGTGGCTGTGTTTGTTGTTGGTTCAGATGTGGTTATTGTTGGAGCTAATGTAGTTGTAGTAGAGGAAGCAGTTTTGGTCGTCGGATCTGCTGTAGTTGTTGTCGGAGAAGATGTTGTTGTTGTTAGTGGATCTGTGGTTGATGTAGGATCAGCTGAGGTCATCGTTGGTGCTGCAGTGGTTGTTATCATAGCATGTGATGTTGTTGATGTTGTTGTGGGAGCAGCTGTTGTTGATGTGGGGAAGGCTTTAGCTTTTGTAGCTGCATCAGTTGTTGTCATAGCAGCAGCAGTGGTTGTTGTGGGAGCAGCTGTGGTTGTTGTGGGAGCAGCTGTGGTTGTTGTGGGAACAGCTGTGGTTGTTGTAGGGGAAGCTGTTGTAGTTGTTGGAGCAGCTGTCATTGTTGTAGAGGAAGCTATTTTGGTCGTTGGATCTGCTTTGGTTGTTGTGGGAGCAGCTGTGGTTGTTGTTAGAACGGCTGTGGTTGTCGGAGCTGTGGCTGTGTTTGTTGTTGGAGCAGATGTGATTGGTGTTGGAGCTAATGTAGTTGTTGTAGAGGAAGCAGTTTTGGTCGTTGGATCTGCTGTAGTTGTTGTCGGAGAAGATGTTGTTGTTGTTGGTATATCTGTGGTTGGTGTAGGAGCAGCTGAAGTCATCGTTGGTGCTGCAGTGGTTGTTATCTTAGCATCTGATGTTGTTGATGTTGTTGTGGGAGCAGCTGTTGTTGATGTTGGGATGGGTTTAGCTGTTGTAGCCGCAGCATTTGTTGTCGTAGCAGCAGCTGTGGTTGTTGTTGGAGCAGCTGTTGTTGTTGTAGAGGAAGCTGTTGTGGTCGTTGGAGCTGCTGTAGTTGTTGTCGGGGAAGATGTGGTTGTTGTGGGTTTATCTTTGGTTGTTGTGGGAGCAGCTGTGGTTGTTGTGGGGACTGCTGTGGGTGTCGGAGCTGTGGCTGTGGTTGTTGTCGATGCAGATGCGGTTGTTGTGGTAGCAGCTGTGGTTGTTGTGGGAACAGCTGTGGTTGTTGTAGGGGAAGCTGTGGTTGTTGTAGGAGCAGCTGTGTTTGTTGTTGAGATTACTTTGGTTGGGATGACTTTGGTTGTTGTAGCATCAGCTTTTGTTGTTGTGGGTACATCTGTGTTTGTTGTAGGGGATGGTGTTGTGGTCATTGGAACTGCTGTAGTTGTTTTCTGAGGAGATGTGGTTGTTGTGGGTGCAGCTGTGGTTGTTGTTAGGATGACTTTGGTTGTTGTAGTCTCAGCTGTTGTTGGTCTGGGAACAGCTGTGGTTGTTGTAGGGTAAGGTGTTATGATCATTGGAACTGCTGTAGTTGTTGTCTGAGAAGATGTGGTTGTTGTGGGTGCATCTGTGGTTGTTTCGGTAGCAGCTGTTGTTGTTGTAGCCACAGCTGTTGTTGCAATAGCAGCAGCTGTGGTTGTTTTGGAAGAAGGTGTTGTTGTTGTTGTTGTGGGAGCAGCTGTGGTTTTTGTGGTGATGGCTTTGGTTGTTGTAGCCGCAGCAGTTGTTGTCGTAGCAGCAGCTGAGGTTGTTGTTGGAGAAGCTGTGGTTGTTGTGGGCGCATCTGTGGTTGTTGTGGGAGAAGCTGTGGTTGTTGTGAGGATTGCTGTGGTTGTCAGACCTGTGGCTGTGGTTGTTTTTGGTTCAGATGTGGTTGGTGTAGCAGCAGCTGTTGTTGTTGTAGGAGCAGTTGTGGTTGTTGTTGGTATGGCTGTTGTTGTATCCACAGATGTTGTTGTCAAAGCAACAGCTGTTGTTGTTGTGGGAGAAGCTGTGGTTGTTGTAACTGTGACTGTGGTTGTTGTCGGTGAAGATGTGGTTGTTGTGGGAGAAGCTGTGATTGTTATTAGTGCAGCTGTGGTCGTCATAGATCCGGCTGTGGTTGTTGTGGGAGCAGCTGTGGTTGTTGTAGTGGAAGCTGTTGTGGTTGTGGGAGCTGCTGTAGTTGTTTTCAGAGAAAATGTGGTTGTTGTGGGTGCATCTGTGGTTGTTGTGGGAGCAGCTGTGGTTGTTGTGGGGATGACTTTGGTTGTTGTATCCGCAGCTTTTGTTGTCGTAGCAGTAGCTGTGGTTGTTGTGGAAACAGCTGTGGTTTTTGTAGGAGCAGTTGTAGTTGTTGTAGAGGATGCTGTTGTGGTCGTTGGATCTGCTGTGGTTGTTGTCGGAGAAGATGTTGTTGTTGTGGGTGTATCTGGGGTTGTTGTAGGAGCATCTTTAGTCGTTGTTTGTGCTGCAGTGGTTTTTGTTGGAGCAGCTGTTGTTGTAGCCACAGCTGTAGTTGTTGTAGCAGCACCAGCTATGGTTGTTGTGGGAGAAGCTGTGGTTGTTGTAGGGACGGCTGTTGTTGTAGCCGCAGAAGTTGTTGTCATAGCAGCAGCTGTGGTTGTTGTGGGATCAGCCGTGGTTGTTGTAGGGGAAGCTTTTGAGGTAGTTGGAGCTACTGTAGTTGTTGTCGGAGAAGATGTGGTTGTTGTAGGTGCATCTGTTGTAGTTGTAGCCACAGCTATACTTGTTGAAGCTGCAGCTGTAGATGTTATTGTTGTTACTGTGGTGGTAATTGTTGCGGGAGAAGCTATGTTTGTTGTGGGAGCAGCTGTGGTTGTTGTGGGCAGGGTTTTGGCTGTGGTTTCCGCAGCTGTTGTTGTAGCAGCAGCTTGGATTGTGGTTGTATCATCTGTGGTTGTTGTGGGCTCAGCTGTGGTTGTTGTAGCCACAGCTGTACTTGTCGTAGCTGCAGCTGTAGATGTCATTGGCGTTGCTGTGGTTGTAGTGGGAGCAACTGTTGTTGTTGGGATGGCTGTGGTTGTTGTTGGCCTAGCGGTATTTGTCGTAGCAGCAGCTGTGCTTGTTTTGGGGAAGCTATGGTTGTTGTATCCCCAGCAGTAGACGTCATTGCTGCTGCTGTGGTTGCTGTTGGACCAGCTGTGGTTGTTGTCATGGAAGTTGTTGTGGTTGTAGAAGCTGCTGTAGTTTTGGGAGCAGATGTGGTTGTTGTGGGTGAATCTGTGATTGTTGTTGCAGCAGCTGTGGTTGCTGTGGGCAGAGGTACGGTTGTTGTTACCACAGTTTTTTGTTGTTGTAGCAGCAGCTGTTGTTGTTGATGTGGGAGTAGCTGTGATTGTTGTGGGAGAAGGTGTTGTTGTTGTTGTGGGAGCATCTGTGGTTGTTGTGGGAGTGGCTGATGTTGTTGTGGGAGCCGCTGTGGTTGTTATGGAAGAAGCTGTGGTTGTTGTGGGTGTAGCTGTGGTTGTTGTAGCCACAGCTGTACTTGTTAAAGCCGCAGCTGTATATGTTATTGGTGTTGCTCTGGTTGTAGTTGGTGCAGATGTGTTTATTGTGGGAGCAGCTGTTGTTGTTGTGGAAGCAGCTGTGGTTGTTGTAGTGGAAGCTGTTGTGGTTGTGGGAGCTGCTGTAGTTGTTTTCAGAGAAAATGTGGTTGTTGTGGGTGCATCTGTGGTTGTTGTGGGAGCAGCTGTGGTTGTTGTGGGGATGACTTTGGTTGTTGTATCCGCAGCTTTTGTTGTCGTAGCAGTAGCTGTGGTTGTTGTGGAAACAGCTGTGGTTGTTGTAGGAGCAGTTGTAGTTGTTGTAGAGGATGTTGTTGTGGTCGTTGGATCTGCTGTGGTTGTTGTCGGAGAAGATGTTGTTGTTGTGGGTGTATCTGGGGTTGTTGTAGGAGCATCTTTAGTCGTTGTTTGTGCTGCAGTGGTTTTTGTTGGAGCAGATGTTGTTGTAGCCACAGCTGTAGTTGTCGTAGCAGCACCAGCTATGGTTGTTGTGGGAGAAGCTGTGGTTGTTGTAGGGACGGCTGTTGTTGTAGCCGCAGAAGTTGTTGTCATAGCAGCAGCTGTCGTTGTTGTGGGATCAGCCGTGGTTGTTGTAGGGGAAGCTTTTGAGGTAGTTGGAGCTACTGTAGTTGTTGTCGGAGAAGATGTGGTTGTTGTAGGTGCATCTGTTGTAGTTGTAGCCACAGCTATACTTGTTGAAGCTGCAGCTGTAGATGTTATTGTTGTTACTGTGGTGGTAATTGTTGCGGGAGAAGCTATGTTTGTTGTGGGAGCAGCTGTGGTTGTTGTGGGCAGGGTTTTGGCTGTGGTTTCCGCAGCTGTTGTCGTAGCAGCAGCTTGGATTGTGGTTGTATCATCTGTGGTTGTTGTGGGCTCAGCTGTGGTTGTTGTAGCCACAGCTGTACTTGTCGTAGCTGCAGCTGTAGATGTCATTGGCGTTGCTGTGGTTGTAGTGGGAGCAACTGTTGTTGTTGGGATGGCTGTGGTTGTTGTTGGCCTAGCGGTATTTGTCGTAGCAGCAGCTGTGCTTGTTTTGGGGGAAGCTATGGTTGTTGTATCCCCAGCAGTAGACGTCATTGCTGCTGCTGTGGTTGCTGTTGGACCAGCTGTGGTTGTTGTCATGGAAGTTGTTGTGGTTGTAGAAGCTGCTGTAGTTTTGGGAGCAGATGTGGTTGTTGTGGGTGAATCTGTGATTGTTGTTGCAGCAGCTGTGGTTGCTGTGGGCAGAGGTACGGTTGTTGTTACCACAGTTTTTGTTGTTGTAGCAGCAGCTGTTGTTGTTGATGTGGGAGTAGCTGTGATTGTTGTGGGAGAAGGTGTTGTTGTTGTTGTGGGAGCATCTGTGGTTGTTGTGGGAGTGGCTGATGTTGTTGTGGGAGCCGCTGTGGTTGTTATGGAAGAAGCTGTGGTTGTTGTGGGTGTAGCTGTGGTTGTTGTAGCCACAGCTGTACTTGTTAAAGCCGCAGCTGTATATGTTATTGGTGTTGCTGTGGTTGTAGTTGGTGCAGATGTGTTTATTGTGGGAGCAGCTGTTGTTGTTGTGGAAGCAGCTGTGGTTGTTGTAGTGGAAGCTGTTGTGGTTGTGGGAGCTGCTGTAGTTGTTTTCAGAGAAAATGTGGTTGTTGTGGGTGCATCTGTGGTTGTTGTGGGAGCAGCTGTGGTTGTTGTGGGGATGACTTTGGTTGTTGTATCCGCAGCTTTTGTTGTCGTAGCAGTAGCTGTGGTTGTTGTGGAAACAGCTGTGGTTTTTGTAGGAGCAGTTGTAGTTGTTGTAGAGGATGCTGTTGTGGTCGTTGGATCTGCTGTGGTTGTTGTCGGAGAAGATGTTGTTGTTGTGGGTGTATCTGGGGTTGTTGTAGGAGCATCTTTAGTCGTTGTTTGTGCTGCAGTGGTTTTTGTTGGAGCAGCTGTTGTTGTAGCCACAGCTGTAGTTGTTGTAGCAGCACCAGCTATGGTTGTTGTGGGAGAAGCTGTGGTTGTTGTAGGGACGGCTGTTGTTGTAGCCGCAGAAGTTGTTGTCATAGCAGCAGCTGTGGTTGTTGTGGGATCAGCCGTGGTTGTTGTAGGGGAAGCTTTTGAGGTAGTTGGAGCTACTGTAGTTGTTGTCGGAGAAGATGTGGTTGTTGTAGGTGCATCTGTTGTAGTTGTAGCCACAGCTATACTTGTTGAAGCTGCAGCTGTAGATGTTATTGTTGTTACTTTGGTGGTAATTGTTGCGGGAGAAGCTATGTTTGTTGTGGGAGCAGCTGTGGTTGTTGTGGGCAGGGTTTTGGCTGTGGTTTCCGCAGCTGTTGTTGTAGCAGCAGCTTGGATTGTGGTTGTATCATCTGTGGTTGTTGTGGGCTCAGCTGTGGTTGTTGTAGCCACAGCTGTACTTGGTCGTAGCTGCAGCTGTAGATGTCATTGGCGTTGCTGTGGTTGTAGTGGGAGCAACTGTTGTTGTTGGGATGGCTGTGGTTGTTGTTGGCCTAGCGGTATTTGTCGTAGCAGCAGCTGTGCTTGTTTTGGGGGAAGCTATGGTTGTTGTATCCCCAGCAGTAGACGTCATTGCTGCTGCTGTGGTTGCTGTTGGACCAGCTGTGGTTGGTGTCATGGAAGTTGTTGTGGTTGTAGAAGCTGCTGTAGTTTTGGGAGCAGATGTGGTTGTTGTGGGTGAATCTGTGATTGTTGTTGCAGCAGCTGTGGTTGCTGTGGGCAGAGGTACGGTTGTTGTTACCACAGTTTTTGTTGTTGTAGCAGCAGCTGTTGTTGTTGATGTGGGAGTAGCTGTGATTGTTGTGGGAGAAGGTGTTGTTGTGGGAGCATCTGTGGTTGTTGTGGGAGTGGCTGATGTTGTTGTGGGAGCCGCTGTGGTTGTTATGGAAGAAGCTGTGGTTGTTGTGGGTGTAGCTGTGGTTGTTGTAGCCACAGCTGTACTTGTTAAAGCCGCAGCTGTATATGTTATTGGTGTTGCTGTGGTTGTAGTTGGTGCAGATGTGTTTATTGTGGGAGCAGCTGTTGTTGTTGTGGAAGCAGCTGTGGTTGTTGTAGTGGAAGCTGTTGTGGTTGTGGGAGCTGCTGTAGTTGTTTTTAGAGAAAATGTGGTTGTTGTGGGTGCATCTGTGGTTGTTGTGGGAGCAGCTGTGGTTGTTGTGGGGATGACTTTGGTTGTTGTATCCGCAGCTTTTGTTGTCGTAGCAGTAGCTGTGGTTGTTGTGGAAACAGCTGTGGTTGTTGTAGGAGCAGTTGTAGTTGTTGTAGAGGATGCTGTTGTGGTCGTTGGATCTGCTGTGGTTGTTGTCGGAGAAGATGTTGTTGTTGTGGGTGTATCTGGGGTTGTTGTAGGAGCATCTTTAGTCGTTGTTTGTGCTGCAGTGGTTTTTGTTGGAGCAGCTGTTGTTGTAGCCACAGCTGTAGTTGTTGTAGCAGCACCAGCTATGGTTGTTGTGGGAGAAGCTGTGGTTGTTGTAGGGACGGCTGTTGTTGTAGCCGCATAAGTTGTTGTCATAGCAGCAGCTGTGGTTGTTGTGGGATCAGCCGTGGTTGTTGTAGGGGAAGCTTTTGAGGTAGTTGGAGCTACTGTAGTTGTTGTCGGAGAAGATGTGGTTGTTGTAGGTGCATCTGTTGTAGTTGTAGCCACAGCTATACTTGTTGAAGCTGCAGCTGTAGATGTTATTGTTGTTACTTTGGTGGTAATTGTTGCGGGAGAAGCTATGTTTGTTGTGGGAGCAGCTGTGGTTGTTGTGGGCAGGGTTTTGGCTGTGGTTTCGCAGCTGTTGTTGTAGCAGCAGCTTGGATTGTGGTTGTATCATCTGTGGTTGTTGTGGGCTCAGCTGTGGTTGTTGTAGCCACAGCTGTACTTGTCGTAGCTGCAGCTGTAGATGTCATTGGCGTTGCTGTGGTTGTAGTGGGAGCAACTGTTGTTGTTGGGATGGCTGTGGTTGTTGTTGGCCTAGCGGTATTTGTCGTAGCAGCAGCTGTGCTTGTTTTGGGGGAAGCTATGGTTGTTGTATCCCCAGCAGTAGACGTCATTGCTGCTGCTGTGGTTGCTGTTGGACCAGCTGTGTTTGTTGTCATGGAAGTTGTTGTGGTTGTAGAAGCTGCTGTAGTTTTGGGAGCAGATGTGGTTGTTGTGGGTGAATCTGTGATTGTTGTTGCAGCAGCTGTGGTTGCTGTGGGCAGAGGTACGGTTGTTGTTACCACAGTTTTTGTTGTTGTAGCAGCAGCTGTTGTTGTTGATGTGGGAGTAGCTGTGATTGTTGTGGGAGAAGGTGTTGTTGTTGTTGTGGGAGCATCTGTGGTTGTTGTGGGAGTGGCTGATGTTGTTGTGGGAGCCGCTGTGGTTGTTATGGAAGAAGCTGTGGTTGTTGTGGGTGTAGCTGTGGTTGTTGTAGCCACAGCTGTACTTGTTAAAGCCGCAGCTGTATATGTTATTGGTGTTGCTGTGGTTGTAGTTGGTGCAGATGTGTTTATTGTGGGAGCAGCTGTTGTTGTTGTGGAAGCAGCTGTGGTTGTTGTAGTGGAAGCTGTTGTGGTTGTGGGAGCTGCTGTAGTTGTTTTCAGAGAAAATTTGGTTATTGTGGGTGCATCTGTGGTTGTTGTGGGAGCAGCTGTGGTTGTTGTGGGGA
This sequence comes from Coregonus clupeaformis, assembly GCF_020615455.1. NCBI lineage: Eukaryota > Metazoa > Chordata > Actinopteri > Salmoniformes > Salmonidae > Coregonus > Coregonus clupeaformis. The sequence goes on along the minus strand of NW_025534381.1, from coordinate 42,089 downwards.
TGACTTTGGTTGTTGTATCCGCAGCTTTTGTTGTCGTAGCAGTAGCTGTGGTTGTTGTGGAAACAGCTGTGGTTGTTGTAGGAGCAGTTGTAGTTGTTGTAGAGGATGCTGTTGTGGTCGTTGGATCTGCTGTGGTTGTTGTCGGAGAAGATGTTGTTGTTGTGGGTGTATCTGGGGTTGTTGTAGGAGCATCTTTAGTCGTCGTTTGTGCTGAAGTGGTTTTTGTTGGAGCAGCTGTTGTTGTAGCCACAGCTGTAGTTGTTGTAGCAGCACCAGCTATGGTTGTTGTGGGAGAAGCTGTGGTTGTTGTAGGGACGGCTGTTGTTGTAGCCGCAGAAGTTGTTGTCATAGCAGCAGCTGTGGTTGTTGTGGGATCAGCCGTGGTTGTTGTAGGGGAAGCTTTTGAGGTAGTTGGAGCTACTGTAGTTGTTGTCGGAGAAAATGTGGTTGTTGTAGGTGCATCTGTTGTAGTTGTAGCCACAGCTATACTTGTTGAAGCTGCAGCTGTAGATGTTATTGTTGTTACTGTGGTGGTAATTGTTGCGGGAGAAGCTATGTTTGTTGTGGGAGCAGCTGTGGTTGTTGTGGGCAGGGTTTTGGCTGTGGTTTCTGCAGCTGTTGTTGTAGCAGCAGCTTGGATTGTGGTTGTATCATCTGTGGTTGTTGTGGGCTCAGCTGTGGTTGTTGTAGCCACAGCTGTACTTGTCGTAGCTGCAGCTGTAGATGTCATTGGCGTTGCTGTGGTTGTAGTGGGAGCAACTGTTGTTGTTGGGATGGCTGTGGTTGTTGTTGGCCTAGCGGTATTTGTCGTAGCAGCAGCTGTGCTTGTTTTGGGGGAAGCTATGGTTGTTGTATCCCCAGCAGTAGACGTCATTGCTGCTGCTGTGGTCGCTGTTGGACCAGCTGTGTTTGTTGTCATGGAAGTTGTTGTGGTTGTAGAAGCTGCTGTAGTTTTGGGAGCAGATGTGGTTGTTGTCGGTGAATCTGTGATTGTTGTTGCAGCAGCTGTGGTTGCTGTGGGCAGAGGTACGGTTGTTGTTACCACAGTTTTTGTTGTTAGCAGCAGCTGTTGTTGTTGATGTGGGAGTAGCTGTGATTGTTGTGGGAGAAGGTGTTGTTGTTGTTGTGGGAGCATCTGTGGTTGTTGTGGGAGTGGCTGATGTTGTTGTGGGAGCCGCTGTGGTTGTTATGGAAGAAGCTGTGGTTGTTGTGGGTGTAGCTGTGGTTGTTGTAGCCACAGCTGTACTCTGTTAAAGCCACAGCTGTATATGTTATTGGTGTTGCTGTGGTTGTAGTTGGTGCAGATGTGTTTATTGTTGGAGCAGCTGTTGTTGTTGTGGAAGCAGCTGTGGTTGTTTTGGGCAGGGTTTTGTGTGTTGTTGCCGCAGCTGTTGTTGTTTCAGCATTAGCTGTGCTTGTGGTTGGTGCAGCTGTGGTTGTTGTTGGCTCAGCTGTTGTTGTCGCAGCAGCACCTTTGGTTGTGGTTGAAGCAGCTGTGGTTGTTGTAGCTGCTTCAGGAGATGTTATTGGTGTTGATGTGGTTGTCGTAGCTGCAGCTGTAGATGTCGTTTGTGTGGCTGTGGTTGTTGTGGGAGCAGCTGTTGTTGGCACGGCTGTGGTTGTTGTTGGCACATCTGTTGTTGTTGTAGCAGCAGCTGTAGTTATTTTGGGGGAAGCTGTGGTTGTTGTGGGTGCGGCTGTTGTTGTTGTAGCCACAGATGTACTTGTTGTAGCTGCAGCTGTAGATGTCATTGGTTTTGCTGTAGTTATTGTGGGAGCAGCTGTTGTTGATGGGACGGCTGTGGTTATTGTTGGCACATCTGTTGTTGTCGTAGCAACAGCTGTGGTTGTATTGGGGGAAGCTATGGTTGCGGTAAGGGAAGCTGTTGTGTTTGTGGGATCTACTGCAGTTGTGGAAGCAGATTTGGTTGTTGTGGGTAAATCTTTGATTGTTGTTGGAGCAGCTGTGGTTGTTGTGGTCAGGGCTTCGATTGTTGTAGCAGCTTTTGTTGTAGTAGTCGTGTTATTCTGGAGTTCTGTATAAAAAAATATTTGATTTCGACCATTAAAATTATACTAGAAATCTGAAAAACTTGCTCAACTTAATTAGTTGGCAACCCAATACCAAAGGCCAGCCCCCCCCCGTCATGTGTTTGAATTTTAATACGTATTGTGTTTAGTTTCATCCTTACCAGCATTGATACTGCCAGTAACAACGTCCAAGAAGACTGTCGACGTGTTTATGGATGTCTTGAGGGAGTCCTCTACATTTGTAACGTTAGGGACCACAGACTGGTTTGTGAAGATCAAGTTGGTTGTCACACCCACAGAACCAGACCTAAATATCAAAGAATAGAATTAATGTGAAATGCAATAAAAGTTATTATTGTTATTAGTAGTAGTATTAGTATTATTAAAATATGGTAAAGATGTGATTAATACACTTAATCTATCTGCAATTAAGTAAGCTGTAGAAATGTGGACCAAAAGGAGAACTGAACATACCAGAAACGGATGATGACGCATCTGAGGAAGATTACAGGATATATTCCTTTGTATCCTCGATTCAACTGTAGAAAGAAATCAGTGCACACAGTAAGCAATAAAATGAAGAAAAAAACAAGTAACTCACAAGCAAGTTTTGTTTTAAATTGTCCATTTCAATATTCCTGCTGATGTTGATGACAAACATTTACCTCAGATGTGACATTTAAAGCCAGAGAAAGGTACTCCTTGGACTGTGGACTTTTGTAGGCTTCCAAAAACGTTCCTTGCAGCCGGAACTGTAGAATAAGTACACCTTCATTTGTTGTTGGATGGCCAGTGGAATCATTGGTTGGGGAAACAGTAGTTGTTGGAGCAACAGGTTTTGTTGTTGTAGCAGTAGCTGTAGTTGTCGTTGGTACAGCTGTGGTTATCATTGGTGAAGCTGTGGTTGTTGTCTGAGCAACTGTGGTTGTTTTGGCGGAAGCTGTGGTTGTTGTGGGGGTGGCTATGGTTGTTGTACGAACAGCTGTGGTTGTTGTGGGGATGGCTGTTCTTGTTGTAGCCATAGCTGTTGTTGTCGTAGCAGCATCTGTGGTTGATCTGGGGGAAGGTTTGGTTGTTGTATCCCCCGCAGTAGACAAAATTGGTACTGCTGTTGTCGTTGCGGTAGCAGCTGTGGTTACAGCTGTGGTGGTTTTAACTGTGGCTATGGTTGTTGTCGGTGCAGATGTAGTTGATGTGGGAGCAGCTGTGATTGTCATGGGTGCAGCTGTGGTCGTTGTAGGGGAAGCTCTTGTGGTTGTTGTCGGGGAAGCTCTTGTGGTTATGGGAGCTGCTGTAGTTGTCTGAGAGAATGTGGTTGTTGGGGGTGCATCTGTGGTTGTTATGGGAACAACTGTGGTTGTTGTGGGGCTGGCTTTGGTTGTTGTAGAGGAAGCTGCTATGTTCGGAGATGATGTGGTTCTTGTGTGTGCATCTGTGGTTGTTGTGGGAGCAGCTGTGGTTGTTGTGTGGACGGCTGTGGTTGTTGGAGCTGTGGCTGTGGTTGTTGTTGGTGCAGATGTGGTTGGTGTAGCAGCAGCTGTTGTGGTTGTGGGAGCTGCTGTAGTTGTTTTCAGAGAAAATGTGGTTGGTGTGGGTGCATCTGTGGTTGTTGTGGGAGCAGCTGTGGTTGTTGTGGGGACAACTTTGGTTGTTCTAGCCGCAGCTGTTGTTGTCCAAGCAGTAGCTGTGGTTGTTGTTGGAGCTGCTGTACTTGTTGTAGAGGAAGCTGTTGTGGTCGGTGGATCTGCTGTAGTTGTTGTCGGGGAAGATGTTGTTGTTGTTGGTGTATCTGTGGTTGTTTTAAGGGGAGCTGTTGTGGTTGTGGGAGCTGCTGTAGTTGTTGTCAGAGAAAATGTAGTTGTTGTGGGTTTATCTGTGGTTGTTGATGGAGCAGCTCTGGTTGTTGTGGGGAAGAATTTGATTGTTGTAGCTGCAGCAGTTGTTGTCGTAGTATCTGCTGTTGTTGTTGTGGGATCAGCTATGGTTGTTGTAGAGGAAGCTGTTGTAGTCGTTGGAGCTGCTGTTGTTGTTGCCGGAGAAGATGTGGTTGTTGTGGGTGCATCTGTGGTTGTTGTAGGAACAGCTGTGGTTGTTGTTGGTGCAGATGTGGTTGTGTCGGTAGCATTTCTGGTTGTTGGCGCTGCAGTTGTAGTTGTTGTGGGGATGGCTGTTGTTGTTGTAGCCTCAGCTGTTGTTATCATAGCAGCAGCTGTTGTTGTCATAGGGGAAGCTGTGGTTGTTGTGGGAACAGCTGTTGTTGTTGTGGGGACAGTTGTTGTTTTTATAGCCACAGCTGTGGTTGTCGTAGCAGCAGCAGCTGTAGTTGTTGTGGGAGAAGCTGTGGTTGTTTTGGATGGAGCTATGGTTGTTGTGGGAGCAGCTGTTTTTGTTGCTGGGATGACTTTGGTTGTTGTTGGGATGACTTTGCTTGTTGTAGCCTCAGCTGTTGTTGGTCTGGGAACAGCTGTGGTTGTTGGTAGATCAGCTGTGGTTGTAGTGGGTACAGCTGTGGTTGTTGTAGGGGAAGGTGTTTTGGTCATTTGAGCTGCTGTAGTTGTTGTCGGAGAAGATGTGGTTGTTTTGAGTGCATCTTTGGTTGTTTCGATAGCAGCTGTTGTTGTTGTAGCCACAGCTGTTGTTGACGTAACAGCAGCTGTGGTTGTTGTGGAAGAAGGTGTTGTTGTTGTTGCCGCAGCTGTTGTTATCATAGCATCTGATGTTGTTGATGTTGTTGTGGGAGCAGCTGTTGTGGCTGTGGGGTCGGCTTTAGTTGTTGAAGCCACAAAAGTTGTTGTCATAGCAGCAGCTGTGGTTGTTGTAGGAATAGCTGTATTTGTTGTCGGAGAAGATGTGGTTGTTGTGGGTGCATCTGTTGTTGTTCTGGGAGAAGCTGTGGTGGATGAGGAGACGGCTGTGGGTGTCTGAGCTGTGGCTGTGGTTGTTGTCGATGCAGCTGTGGTTGTTGTGGTAGCAGCTGTGGTTGTTGTGGGAACAGCTGTGGTTGTTGTAGGGGAAGATGTTGTAGTTGTTGGAGCAGCTGTCATTGTTGTAGAGGAAGCTGTTGTGGTCGTTGGATCTGCTGTGGTTGTCATGGGAGAAGCTGTGTTTGTTGTGAGGATGGCTGTGGTTGTCGGAGCTGTGGCTGTGGTTGTAGTTGGTGCATTTGTGGTTGGTGTTGGAGCTGCTGTAGTTGTTGTAGAGGAAGCAGATTTGGTCGTTGGATATGCTGTAGTTGTTGTCGGTGAAGATGTTGTTGTTGTTGGTGTATCTGTGGTTGTTGTAGGAGCAGTTGTAGTCATCGTTGGTGCTGCAGTGGTTGTTATCATAGCATCTGATGTTGTTGATGTTATTGTGGGAGCAGCTGTTGTTGATGTGTGGACGGCTTTAGTTGTTATAGCCGCAGCATTTGTTGTCATAGCAGCAGCAGTGGTTGTTGTTGGAGCAGCTGTGATTGTTGTAGATGAAGCTGTTGTGGTCGTTGGAGCTGCTGTAGTTGTTGTCGGGGAAGATGTGGTTGTTGTGGGGGCATCTGTGTTTGTTGTGGGAGCAGCTGTGGTTGTTGTGGGGATGGCTGTGGGTGTCGGAGCTGTAGCTGTGGTTGTTGTCGATGCAGATGTGGTTGTTTTGGTAGCAGCTGTGGTTGATGTGGGAACAGCTGTGGTTGTTGTAGGGGAAGCTGTTGTAGTTGTTGGAGCAGCTGGCGTTGTTGTAGAGGAAGCTGTTGTGGTCGTTGGATTTGCTGTGGTTGTTGTGGGAGCATATGTGGTTGTTGTGAGGATGGCTGTGGTTGTCGGAGCTGTGGCTGTTGTTGTTGTGGGAGCAGCTGTGGTTGTTGTGCGGATGGCTGGTGTTGTAGCCACAACTGTTGTAATCAAACCAACAGCTGTTGTTGTTGTAAGGGAAACAGTGGTTGTTGTGGGAGCAGCTTTAGTCGTCATTGGTGCTGCAGTGGTTGTAGTGGGAGCAGCTGTTGTTGTTGTTAAAATGGATGTTGTTGTTGTAGCCACAGCTTTAGTTGTCGTAGCAGCATCAGCTGTGGTTGTTGTGGGAAAAACTGTGGTTGTTGTGGGTGAAGATGTGGTTTTTGTTGGAGCAGCTGTTATTGTTATGAGTGCAGCTGTGGTCGTCGTTCCTCCGGCTGTGGTTGTAGTGGGAGCAGCTGTGGTTGTTGTAGGGGAAGCTGTTGTGGTTGTGGGAGCTGCTGTAGTTGTTTTCAGAGAAAATGTGGTTGGTATGGGTGCATTTGTGGTTGTTGTGGGAGCAGCTGTGGTTGTTGTGGGGACAACTTTGGTTGTTATAGCCGCAGCTGTTGTTGTCGTAGCAGTAGCTGTGTTTGTTGTGGAAATAGCTGTGGTTGTTGTTGGAGCTGCTGTACTTTTTGTAGAGAAGATGTTGTTGGTGTATCTGTGGTTGTTGTAGGAGCAGCTGTAGTCATCGTTGGTGCTGCAGTGGTTGTTGTGGGAGCAGCTGATGTTCTTGTGGTGATGGCTGTTATTGATGTAGCCACAGCTTTAGTTGTCGTAGCAGCTGTGGTTGTTGTGGGAGCAGCTGTCGTTGTTGTGGGGATGGTTTTGATTGTTGTAGCTGCAGCAGTTGTTGGCGTAGCATCTGCTGTGGTTGTTGTGGGATTAGCTATGGCTGTTGTAGAGGAAGATGTTGTTGTCATTGGAGCTGCTGCTGTTGTTGCCGCAGAAGATGTGGTTGTTGTGGGTCCATCTGTGGTTGTTGTGGGAGCAGCTGTGGTTGTTTGTTGTGGAGATGTGGTTGTGTCGGTACCAGCTCTGGTTCTTGGCACATTAGCTGCAGTTGTTTTGGGGATGGCTGTTGTTGTTGTAAACTCAGCTGTTGTTATCATAGCAGCAGCTGTTTTTGTTGTTGTAGGAGAAGCTGTGGTTGTTGTGGGAGCAGCTGTTGTTGTTGTGGGGACAGCTGTTGTTGTTGTGGGGACAGCTGTTGTTTTTATAGCCACAGCTGTAGTTGTTGTTACAGTAGCAGCTGTAGATGTTGTGGGAGCAGCTGTGGTTGTTGTGGGTAGAGCAGTGGTTGTTGTGGGAGCAGCTGTGGTTGTTGTGGGTACAGCTGTGGTTGTTGTGGGAGCAGCTGTATTTGTTGTTGAGATGACTTTGGTTGTTGTTGGGATTACTTTAGTTGTTGTAGCCTCAGCTGTTGTTGTTGTGGGAACAGCTGTGGTTATTGTTAGAACAGCTGTGGTTTTTGTGGGGCTGGCTTGGGTTGTTGTAGAGGAAGCTGCTATGGTCGGAGATGATGTGGTTCTTGTGTGTGCATCTGTGGTTGTTGTGGGAGCAGCTGTGGTTGTTGTGTGGACGGCTGTGGTTGTTGGAGCTGTGGCTGTGGTTGTTGTTGGTGCAGATGTGGGTGGTGTAGCAGCAGCTGTTGTGGTTGTGGGAGCTGCTGTAGTTGTTTTCAGAGAAAATGTGGTTGGTGTGGGTGCATCTGTGGTTGTTGTGGGAGCAGCTGTGTTTGTTGTGGGGACGACTTTGGTTGTTCTAGCCGCAGCTGTTGTTGTCCAAGCAGTAGCTGTGGTTGTTGTTGGAGCTGCTGTACTTGTTGTAGAGGAAGCTGTTGTGGTCGGTGGATCTGCTGTAGTTGTTATCGGGGAAGATGTTGTTGTTGTTGGTGTATCTGTGGTTGTTTTAAGGGGAGCTGTTGTGGTTGTGGGAGCTGCTGTAGTTGTTGTCAGAGAAAATGTAGTTGTTGTGGGTTTATCTGTGGTTGTTGATGGAGCAGCTCTGGTTGTTGTGGGGAAGAATTTGATTGTTGTAGCTGCAGCAGTTGTTGTCGTAGTATCTGCTGTTGTTGTTGTGGGATCAGCTATGGTTGTTGTAGAGGAAGCTGTTGTAGTCGTTGGAGCTGCTGTTGTTGTTGCCGGAGAAGATGTGGTGGTTGTGGGTGCATCTGTGGTTGTTGTAGGAACAGCTGTGGTTGTTGTTGGTGCAGATGTGGTTGTGTCGGTAGCATTTCTGGTTGTTGGCGCTGTAGTTGTTGTGGGGATGGCTGTTGTTGTTGTAGCCTCAGCTGTTGTTATCATAGCAGCAGCTGTTGTTGTCATAGGGGAAGCTGTGGTTGTTGTGGGAACAGCTGTTGTTGTTGTGGGGACAGTTGTTGTTTTTATAGCCACAGCTGTGGTTGTCGTAGCAACCAGCAGCTGTAGTTGTTGTGGGAGAAGCTGTGGTTGTTTTGGATGGAGCTATGGTTGTTGTGGGAGCAGCTGTTTTTGTTGCTGGGATGACTTTGGTTGTTGTTGGGATGACTTTGGTTGTTATAGCCTCAGCTGTTGTTGTGGGAACAGCTGTGGTTATGGTGGTACAGCTGTGGTTGTTGTAGGGGAAGGTGTGGTGTTCATTGGAACTGCTGTAGTTGTTGTCTGAGAAGATGTGGTTGTTGTGAGTGCAGCTGTGGTTGTTGTTGGGATGACTTTGCTTGTTGTAGCCTCAGCTGTTGTTGGTCTGGGAACAGCTGTGGTTGTTGGTAGATCAGCTGTGGTTGTAGTGGGTACAGCTGTGGTTGTTGTAGGGGAAGGTGTTTTGGTCATTTGAGCTGCTGTAGTTGTTGTCGGAGAAGATGTGGTTGTTTTGAGTGCATCTGTGGTTGTTTCGATAGCAGCTGTTGTTGTTGTAGCCACAGCTGTTGTTGACGTAACAGCAGCTGTGGTTGTTGTGGAAGAAGGTGTTGTTGTTGTTGCCGCAGCTGTTGTTATCATAGCATCTGATGTTGTTGATGTTGTTGTGGGAGCAGCTGTTGTGGCTGTGGGGTCGGCTTTAGTTGTTGAAGCCACAAAAGTTGTTGTCATAGCAGCAGCTGTGGTTGTTGTAGGAATAGCTGTATTTGTTGTCGGAGAAGATGTGGTTGTTGTGGGTGCAGTTGTAGTCATCGTTGGTGCTGCAGTGATTGTTATCATAGCATCTGATGTTGTTGATGTTGTTGTGGGAGCAGCTGTTGTTGATGTGTGGACGGCTTTAGTTGTTATAGCCGCAGCATTTGTTGTCATAGCAGCAGCAGTGGTTGTTGTTGGAGCAGCTGTGATTGTTGTAGATGAAGCTGTTGTGGTCGTTGGAGCTGCTGTAGTTGTTGGTCGGGGAAGATGTGGTTGTTGTGGGGGCATCTGTGTTTGTTGTGGGAGCAGCTGTGGTTGTTGTGGGGATGGCTGTAGGTGTCGGAGCTGTAGCTGTGGTTGTTGTCGATGCAGATGTGGTTGTTTTGGTAGCAGCTGTGGTTGATGTGGGAACAGCTGTGGTTGTTGTAGGGAAGCTGTTGTAGTTGTTGGAGCAGCTGGCGTTGTTGTAGAGGAAGCTGTTGTGGTCGTTGGATTTGCTGTGGTTGTTGTGGGAGCATATGTGGTTGTTGTGAGGATGGCTGTGGTTGTCGGAGCTGTGGCTGTTGTTGTTGGGGAGCAGCTGTGGTTGTTGTGCGGATGGCTGGTGTTGTAGCCACAGCTGTTGTTATCAAACCAGCAGCTGTTGTTGTTGTAAGGGAAACAGTGGTTGTTGTGGGAGCAGCTTTAGTCGTCATTGGTGCTGCAGTGGTTGTAGTGGGAGCAGCTGTTGTTGTTGTTGTAATGGATGTTGTTGTTGTAGCCACAGCTGTAGTTGTCGTAGCAGCATCAGCTGTGGTTGTTGTGGGAAAAACTGTGGTTGTTGTGGGTGAAGATGTGGTTTTTGTTGGAGCAGCTGTTATTGTTATGAGTGCAGCTGTGGTCGTCATTCCTCCGGCTGTGGTTGTAGTGGGAGCAGCTGTGGTTGTTGTAGGGGAAGCTGTTGTGGTTGTGGGAGCTGCTGTAGTTGTTTTCAGAGAAAATGTGGTTGGTATGGGTGCATTTGTGGTTGTTGTGGGAGCAGCTGTGGTTGTTGTGGGGACGCCTTTGGTTGTTATAGCCGCAGCTGTTGTTGTCGTAGCAGTAGCTATGTTTGTTGTGGAAATAGCTGTGGTTGTTGTTGGAGCTGCTGTACGTTTTGTAGAGGAAGCTGTTGCGGTCGTTGGATCTGCTGTAGTTGTTGTTGGAGAAGATGTTGTTGGTGTATCTGTGGTTGTTGTAGGAGCAGCTGTAGTCATCGTTGGTGCTGCAGTGGTTGTTGTGGGAGCAGCTGATGTTCTTGTGGTGATGGCTGTTATTGTTGTAGCCACAGCTTTAGTTGTCGTAGCAGCTGTGGTTGTTGTGGGAGCAGCTGTCGTTGTTGTGGGGATGGTTTTGATTGTTGTAGCTGCAGCAGTTGTTGTCGTAGCATCTGCTGTGGTTGTTGTGGGATTAGCTATGGCTGTTGTAGAGGAAGATGTTGTTGTTATTGGAGCTGCTGCTGTTGTTGCCGCAGAAGATGTGGTTGTTGTGGGTCCATCTGTGGTTGTTGTGGGAGCAGCAGTGGTTGTTTGTTGTGCAGATGTGGTTGTGTCGGTACCAGCTCTGGTTCTTGGCACATTAGCTGCAGTTGCTGTTGTTGTTGTAAACTCAGCTGTTGTTATCATAGCAGCAGCTGTTGTTGTTGTTGTAGGAGAAGCTGTGGTTGTTGTGGGAGCAGCTGTTGTTGTTGTGGGGACAGCTGTTGTTGTTGTGGGGACAACTGTTGTTTTTATAGCCACAGCTGTAGTTGTTGTTGCAGTAGCAGCTGTAGATGTTGTGGGAGCAGCTGTGGTTGTTGTGGGTACAGCAGTGGTTGTTGTGGGAGCAGCTGTGGTTGTTGTGGGTACAGCTGTGGTTGTTGTGGGAGCAGCTGTATTTGTTGTTGAGATGACTTTGGTTGTTGTTGGGATTACTTTAGTTGTTGTAGCCTCAGCTGTTGTTGTTGTGGGAACAGCTGTGGTTATTGTTAGAACAGCTGTGGTTGTTGTGGGTACAGCTGTGGTTGTTGTAGGGGAATGTGTTGTGTTCATTGGAACTGCTGTAGTTGTTGTCTGAGAAGATGTGGTTATTATGGTTACAGCTGTGGTTATAGTAAGGGAAGGTGATTTGGTCATTGGAGCTGCTGTAGTTGTTGTCGGAGAAAATGTGGTTGTTGTGGGTGCATCTGTGGTTGTTTTGGTAGCAGCTGTTGTTATTGTAGCCACAGCTGTTGTTGCTGTAGCAGCAGCTGTGGTTGTTGTGGAAGAAGGTGTTGTTGTTGTTGTTGTTGAGGGAGCAGCTGTGGTTTTTGTGGTGATGCCTTTGGTTGTTGTAACCACATCTGTTGCTATCATAGCAGCTGATTTTGTTGATGTTGTTGTGGGAGCAACGGTTGTTGTTGTTGTGGGGGACGGCATTAGTTGTTGTATCCGCAGATGTTGTTTTCAAAGCAACAGCTGTTGTAGTTGTTGTGGGAGCAGCTGTTGCTGTTTTGGCCACAGCTGTAGTTGTCGTAGCAGCATCAGCTGTGGTTGTTGTGGGAGAAGCTGTGGTTGTTGTGGGTACAGCAGTGGTTATTGTGGGTACAGCAGTGGTTGTTGTAACTGTGGCTGTGGTTGTTGTTGGTGCATCTGTGGTTGTTGTGGAAGAAGGTGTTGTTGTTGTGGGAGCAGCTGTTGTTGTTGTTGTTGTGGGGACGGCTTTAGTTGTTGTATCCGCAGATGTTGTTTTCAAAGCAACAGCTGTTGTAGTTGTTGTGGGAGCAGCTGTTGCTGTTGTGGCCACAGCTGTAGTTGTCGTAGCAGCATCAGCTGTGGTTGTTGTGGGAGAAGCTGTGGTTGTTGTGGGTACAGCAGTGGTTATTGTGGGTACAGCAGTGGTTGTTGTAACTGTGGCTGTGGTTGTTGTTGGTGCATCTGTGGTTGTGGAAGAAGGTGTTGTTGTTGTTGTTGTGGGAGCAGCTGTGAGTTTTGTGGTGATTGCTTTGGTTGTTGTAGACACAGCTGTTGTTATCATAGCATCTGATATTGTTGTTGTTGTTGTGGGGACGACTTTAGTTGTTGTAGCCGCAGCAGTTGTTGTCGTAGCAGCAACTGTGGTTGTTGTTGGAGCAGCTGTGGTTGTTGTGGGGACGGCTGTTGGTGTTGGACCTGCGGCTGTGGTTATTGTTGGTGCTGATGTGGTTGTTGTGAGGACGCCTGTGGTTGTCAGAGCTGCGGCTGTGGTTGTTGTTGGTTCAGATGTGGTTGGTGAAGCTGCAGCTGTTGTTGTTGTAGGAGCAGCTGTGGTTGTTGTTGAGATGGCTGTTGTTGTATCCGCAGATGTTGTTGTCAAAGCAACAGCTGTTGTTGTTGTTGTGGGAGCAGCTGTTGTTGTTTTGGGGACAGATGTTGCTGTTGTGGCCACAGCTGTAGTTGTCATAGCAGCATCAGCTGTGGTTGTTGTGGGATAAGCTGTGGTTGTTGTGGGTACAGCTGTGGTTGTTGTAACTGTGGCTGTGGTTGTTGTCGGTGAAGATGTGGTTGTTGTGGGAGCAGCTGTGATTGTTATTAGTGCAACGCTGGTCGTCGTGGCTCCGGCTGTGGCTGTTGTGGGAGCAGCTGTGGTTGTTGTAGTGGAAGCTGTTGTGTTTGTGGGAGCTGCTGTAGTTGTTTTCAGATAAAATGTGGTTGTTGTAGGTGCATATGTGGTTGTTGTGGGAGCAGCTGAGGTTGTTGTGGGGATGACTTTGGTTGTTGTAGCCGCAGCTTTTGTTGTCGTGCAGAAGCTGTGGTTGTTGTGGAAACAGCTGTGGCTGTTGTAGGAGCAGTTGTAGTTGTTGTAGAGGATACTGTTGTGGTCGTTGGATCTGCTGTGGTTGTTGTCGGAGAAGATGTTGTTGTTGTGGGTGTATCTGGGGTTGTTGTAAGAGCATCTTTAGTCGTCGTTTGTGCTGCGGTGGTTGATGTTGTAGCCACAGCTGTAGTTGTCGTAGCAGCACCAGCTGTGGTTGTTGTGGGAGAAGCGGTGGTTGTTGTGGGGATGGCTGTTGTTGTAGCCGCAGAAGTTGTTGTCGTAGCAGCAGCTGTGGTTGTTGTGGGATCAGCTGTCATTGTTGTAGGGGAAGATTTTGAGGTTGTGGGAGCTGATGTAGTTGGTGTCGGAGAAATAGTGATTTTGGGAGCAGCTGTGGTTGTTGTTGGAATTACTTTGGTTGTTGCAGCCTTATATGTTGTTGTGGGAACAGCTATGGTTGTTGTAGGGAAGCTGTTGTGGTCGTTGGAGCTGCTGTAGTTGTTGTCGGAGAATATGTTGTTGTTGTAGGTGCCTCTGTGGTTGTTTCGGTGGAAGCTGTGGTTGTTGTAGCCACAGCTGTGGTTGTTTTGGAAGAAGCTGATGTTGTTGTTGTGGGAGCAGCTGTGGTTTTGTTTGGATGGCTTTGGTTGTTGTTGCTGCAGCTGATGTTATTATAGCAGCAGCTGTTGTTGTTTTTGATGTTGTTGTTGTTGTGGGAGCAGCTGTAGTTCTCATAGCAGCAGCAGCTGTGGTTGTTGTTGGAGATGTTGTTGTTGTACGTACAGCTGTTGTTGTTGTAATTGTGGCTGTGGTTGTTATCGGTGCAGATGTGGTTGTTGTGGGAGCAGCTGCGGATGTTCTGGAAACAGCCTGGGTTGTTGTGGGTGTATCTGTGGTTGTTGTGGGAGCAGCTGTTGTCGTCGTTGTTGCTGCAGTGGTTGTTGTGGGAGCAGCCGTTGTTGTTGTGGGGACGGCTGTTGATGTTGCATCCACAGCTGTAGTTGTCGTAGAAGCAGCTGTGGTTGTTGTGGGAGAAGATATGGTTGGTCTGAGTACTGCTGTGGTTGTTGTATGGGAAGCTGTTGTGATTGTCGAAGCTGCTGTAGTTGTTGTGGGAGAAAATATGGTAGATGTTTGTGCATCTGTGGTTTTTGTGGGAGCAGCTGTAGTTGTTTGCAGCAGCTGTTGTTATTGTTGTGGGAGCAGCTGTGGTTGCTGTAATTGTGGCTGTGGTTGTTGTCGGTGCAGATGTGGTTGTTGTGGGGGCAGCTGTGGATGTTCTGGGAACATATGGGGTTGTTGTAGGGGAAGCTGTTGTGGTTGTGGGAGCTGCTGTAGTTGTTGTCTGAGAAAATGTGGTTGTTGTGGGTGCATCTGTGGTTGTTGTGGGAGCAGCTGTTGTCGTCGTTGGTGCTGCAGTGGTTGTTGTGGGAGCAGCCGTTGTTGTGGGGACTGCTGTTGTTGTTATAGCCACAGCTGTAGTTGTCATTGCAGAAGCTGTGGTTGTTGTGGGAGAAGCTGTGGTTGTTGTTGTGGGGACAGCTGTTGTTGTTGTTGTGGGAGCAGCTGTAGTCGTAGTTGGTGCTGCAGTGGTTGTTGTGTGAGAAGCTGTGGTTGTTGTGGGTACAACTGCGGTTGTTGTAACTGTGACTGTGGTTGTTGTGGGTGCATCTGTGGTTGTTGTGGGAGCAGCTGCAGTTGTTGTTGTGGGGACAGCTGTTGTTTTTTTAGCAACAGCTGTAGTTGTCGTAGCAGCAGCAGCAGCTGTGGTTATTGTGGGAAAAGGTTTGGTTGTGGTTACAGCTGTTGTTATTATAGGGGAAACTGTCGAGGTTGTAGGAGCTGCTGTAGTTGTCATCTGAGAAAATGTGGTTGTTGTGGGTTCATCTGTGGTTGTTGTGTGGAAGGCTGTGGTTATCGTTGATGCAGATGTGGTTGTTTCAGTAGCAGCTATGGTTGTTCTTGCCGCAGCTGTTGTTGTCACAGCAGCAGCTGTTGTTATTGTAGAGGAAACTGTGGTTGTTGCTGCAGTGGTTGTTGTGGGAGCAGCTGGGGTTCTTGTGGGGACGGCTGTGGTTGTAGTGGGAGCAGCTGTAGTCATCGTTTGTTCTGCAGTGGTTGTTGTGGGAGATGCTGTGGTTGTTGTGGGTACAGCTGTGGTTTTTGTAGGGACAACTTTTGTTGTTGTTGCCACAGCAGTTGTCGTCGTAGCAGCAGCTGTGGTTGTTGTTGGATAAATTGTGGTTGTTGTAGAGGAAGCTGTTGTGGTTGTTGGAGCTGCTGTAGTTGTCGGAGAAGATGTGGTTGTTGTGGGTGCATCTGTGGTTGTTGCATGAGCAGCTGTGATTGTTATGAGTGCAGCTGTGGTCGTCATAGCTCCGGCTGTGGTTGTTGTGGGACCACTTGTGGTTGTTGTGAGAACAGCTGTGGTTGTTGTAGTCATAGTTGGTGCTGCAGTGGTTGTTGTGGGAGCAGCAGTTGTTGTTGTTGGGACGGCTGTGGTTGTTGTGGTTGCAGCAGCAGTTGTGGGAGCAGCTGAGGTTGTTGTGGGAGTAGCTGAGGTTGTTCTGGCGATTGCTGTGGTTATTGTGGGGACTTCTATTGTTGTGAGTGCAGCTGCGGTTATTGTGCTAGCAATTGTAGTTCTATTAGCAGCAGCTGTGGTTGCTGTTGATGCAGCTGTTGTTATTGTTGGTACTTCTGTGGTTGATGTCGGAGAAGCTGTGGTTTCTGTTCGAGACACTTTGGTTGTTGTTGGAGCAGCTGTGATTGTTGTGGGGACGGCTGTGGTTGTTGTGGAAGAAGGTGTCATTGTTGTGAAGACGGCTGTGGTTGTTGTAGCCGCAGCTGTAGTTGTCGTTGGTGCTGCTGTGGTTGTTGTGGGAGCAGCTGTTGCTGATGTAGCAGCAGCTGTGGTTGTTGATGGTTGCAGCAGCAGTTGTGGGAGCAGCTGAGGTTGTTGTGGGAGTAGCTGAGGTTGTTCTGGCTATTGCTGTGGTTATTGTGGGGACTTCTATGGTTGATGTCTGAGAAGCTGTGGTTTCTGAGGCAGCAGCTTGGGTTGTCGTTTGAGCCACTGTGGTTGTTGTGGTGGCAGAGGTTGTTGTTGTGGGAACAGCTGAGGTTGTTTTGGGAGTTGTGGGAGTAGCTGAGGTTGTTGTGGAAGCTGCTGTGGTTATTGTGGGGACTTCTGTGGTTGACGTCGAAGAAGCAGTGTTTTCTGAGGCAGCAGCTTGGATTGTCATTTGAGCAGCTGTAGTTGTTGTGGTGGCAGCGGTTGTTATTTTATCTGCTGCTGTTGCAGTTTTCGTTGCCGCAGCTGTGGTTGTGGTTGGGGAAGCTGTGGTTGTCATGGGAGAAGCTAAGGTTGTTGTTGGGACAGCTGTTGTTGAAGCCGCAGCTGTTGATGACATAGCAGAAGCTGTGGTTGTTGTGGCATCAGCTGGAGTTATTGTGGGAACTTCTGTGGTTGTTGTTGGAGAAGCTGTGGTTGTTGTTGGAGCAGCTGTGGTTGTTGTGGGGACAACTCTGGTTGTTGTGGAATCAGGTGTGGTTGTTGTGGAAGCAGCTGATGTTGTTGTGGTGGCAGCTGTGGTTATTGTAGGGGCTTCTGTGGTTGATGTCGGAGAAGCGGTGGTTTCTGTGACGTAAGCTGTGGTTGTCGTTTGAGCCGCTGTGGTTGTTGTGGGGACGGCCATGGTTGTTGTGGGAGAAGATGTGGTTGTTGAGGGGAGCAGCTCTAGTTATTATGGGAGCAGCTGTGGTTGTTGTTGGGATGGCTGTTGTTGTAGCCGCAGCTGTTGATGACATAACAGCATCTGTGTTTGTTGTGGCGGCAGCTGTGGTTATTCTGGGGACTTCTTTGGTTGATGTCGGAGAAGCTATGGTTTCTGTGGCAGCAGCTGGGGTTGTCGTTTGAGCCGCTGCTGTTGTTGTGGATGCAGCTGTTACTGACATAGCAGCAGCTGTGGTTGTTGTGGCTGCAGCAGTAGTTGTTGTTGTGGGAGAATCTGTGGTTGTTGTTGGAGCAGCTATGGTTGTTGTGGCGGCAGCTGTGGATATTGTGGGGACTTCTGTGGTTGATGTCAGAGAAGCTGTGGTTTCTGTGAAATCAGATGGGGTAGTCGTTTGAGCCACTGTGTTTGTTGTGGTGTCTGCTGCTGTTGTAGTCATAGCGGCATATTTGGTTGTTGTGGCAGCAGCTGTATTTTTCGGGATGTCATCTGCGGTGGTATTTGCAGCATCTGTTGTCAATGGTGCTGCTGTTGTAGTTGTAACACCAGCTGTGGTTGTCTTTGGGGCAGCTGTAGTTGTCGTGGGGACAGCTGTGGTTGATGGTGCAGCTGTGGTTGTTGTAGGGGCAGTTGTGATTGTTGTGGGAGCTGCTGTGGTTGTTGTTGGAGCGTCTGTGGTTGTTGTCGGCTCAGCTGTGGTTGATTGTGCTGACACAGTTGTCAAGATTGTTGTTGCCATAAGTACTGTTGATGGAATGGAAATGATCAATCGGTATCTTTGTTGTTGTTTCACGTTTCATCATACCCAGCACATTTAAGGGGGATTTTGAAGTGTCTGTCCTATATCTGAGAGATATACAAAAGATCAGGAAGCTATTTTTTTTTTTTTACACATATCTAACTCCTTTTTTTAGGCACTAAACTACCTCCATACATACTTCCATCATTTGTTTTAACTGGTACCGGGCTGCCTTCAGTGGAGTCTTGTGAGGCTTGGTGGCGTCCTAGAGCAAAACAACCGACATGTCCGTGTTTGTGAGAGACTCACCTTTGCATAGAGGGGTCAATAGTTTGTAGGCCAAACCATTCGGACGCAACAGACGTAGGTCTGACAAACGCAGCATAGCTCTGCCACCTTTCACCGCAGTTGTGGAAGGCCGATATCTGCGGATGTTGTGGATTGAGACGCAGCCCATCCAAAAATAGATCTCTAGTTTAAACAAACTGATTTGAACAGGGATTTCTTTCTTTTGTTAATTAGATTTCCGGACATTGACTCAAGGGTTCAAGCAGGCAGAAATACAGCCAGTATGACGAGTTTTGAATCATTTCTTACATTTGGCATTACATTAAAATTAGTTGTGCGGTGATTGGACTGTGTTATGCAGTAATGATTGGTCAAATATGCAATGCCTCGCATGATATGCAGAGAATTGTTGATTTTGCTGAACCTTTTCCAATCGCAGGATCCCTGGGTTCCCTGGGTCTTCCATTTTGAAGAGGTGGTAACCTACTCCAGAGGTATTTCAGAGGCTTTCAGGGCTCAGACCCAGGGAACAAAGTTTTAAAGAAAGCTCCAGGCAAAATGTGGCTTTTTACTAGTAATGTGCAGTTCGTGTACGATTCATTATTTTTGAAAGAATCTTTCTACTGTTTCGAGAGTCATGATTTGTTTTCTGAGTGACTCCTTCCTTTTAGTAATTTGTTTGACCTGATGGCACAATGAATCCTACAGCAGGATTAATTTGTGCTCCTCCGGCTCAGCGGCTCCTGAGACGTGCTCAGGCTACTAACTGTCTATCATATGTTCATGCAGGAAAATACATAACGCTGTAGGCAGCATAGAGAAGAAAAATACATGTTTAGAACTGATCATTGAAAGTAAAGTGCGAGAATGAATGCAATTAGTTGTTTATTTAATGTTATCGATGGACATTGCTATGTAGAACTAAAACACACACAGCCACTGCTCAACTAACTCAAACTCAAGAGCGAATCTTTTGGGGAGCTGCTGCAGTTTGCGAATGATATTGTGTTAGGCAGAACAACCACAGCTGATCCTCTAGGCAGACTGGTTGGTTTATAATCCACAAATTGGCATATGCTCAGTCCGTACTGTGCCAAATCACAAAATGTTTATACCTAGCAATTATCTGTATGCTTAGCAATCACACATTTACATTGTTTGAAGAACAATTTTATAAGTCTCAGTCACAAATGACAGCACCAATAAGCCCCCTATGAAAGAAGACAAGGGGAGAATCTCTCCTCGCCTCCTTATCAAAACCTATTGGATGAGAAGGTCAGCAGAGGTCCCTCCCCTGGGACCTTCTCATCCAATGGGTTTTGAGAAGGAGGTGAGGAGACAGGACGCAAGGAATCGAGGAAATGTAATTGAGATTCTCCCAAGTTTTAATGTTCGGACGCGTTCGGGTCTGGTGTCCCTGGAAATAACTTTGGCTCTGCACACAAAGGCTATAGAAAAGGGAATCTCTATCAATCAATTTATTTTAGTGTTGTGTTAAATGGCATAAATATAATATTTTAATACATGTTTACTATTATAACCGAGTTGATGCTTGATGTGTGATGTGCTGAGCCAGCAAGTTCAATTTCTAAATAAATCACTTTTACCACTTATTTCAAGGTATGTAGCGAATGTGGTGAAATTATGATTCAATGCAATAATTGCATGCACGCCGGTGCCCAATGCCACAGGCAAGTTTGGTTGGTCCGTATCTAGTGTGGTGGGAACATTATCACAGTTTTTGCTTGCTTCTTCTCCACTGCACTGTATTTCTGGATTCTAGGACTGGGAATATTTTGTGCACACATTAGCTGGTTAGACAGCCAGCCATGCATTGTTGAAACTGTCTGCTAGTAATTGGTTAGTAGTAGCCAATAACGACAACGCAAACATAATTAGCATCTCTATTTTATTTGAGATGAATTTAGATGAGGAACTTTTGTCAAGTTTCTTGCATGTCATGTATATCTAGATAGCTTGAGGCAAGGCAGAAGCGGTGGCACTATTGTTGAGTAAATGACATCAAGGCTTGGTTTGCAATTAAAAACTAAACCAGCTAGTTGTCATTGATAACTGATCAGGTTTGAATAACCTAAACATGTGCTTTATGTTTGTGATGGACTGCACACCGAAGTGAGTGAGTGACTCAAGTGAAAGCTGTTGAGAATTGTAAACATGACAACATTCAAGCAACCTAAAGCCAGAAAGTAGCTAGCTAACTATGTCCCAGTACATGCATTCATTTGACAACCTATCAAAGGAAGCTTGCATGTTTGTCATGTTTTTGCCATGTTTGTCAATCTCTAATGGTAGCTAGCTTTCCAGTTCTAACCTGCCTGGCTGCCCACCCAACCAGCTATCAATGAGCAACTACAGTGGCTTGCGAAAATATTTACCCCCCTTGACATTTTTCCTATTTGGTTGCCTTACAACCTGGAATTAAAATTGATTTTTGGGGGGTTTGTATCATTTGATTTACACAACATGCCTATCACTTTGAAGATGCAAAATAATTTTTTTTGTGAAACAAACAAGAAATAAGACAAAAAAACTGAAAACTTGACTGTGCATAACTATTCACCCCCCCCCCCCCCCAAAGTCAATACTTTGTAGAGCCACCTTTTGCAGCAATTACAGCTGCAAGTCTCTTGGGGTATGGCTCTATAAGCTTGGCAAATCTAGCCACTGGGATTGTTGCCCATTCTTCAAGGCAAAACTGCTCCAGCTCCTTCAAGTTGGATGGGTTCCGCTGGTGTACAGCAATCTTTAAGTCATACCACATATTCTCAATTGGATTGAGGTCTGGGCTTTGACTAGGCCATTCCAAGACATTTAAATGTTTCCCTGAAATGTTTCCCTTAAACCACTCGAGTGTTGCTTTAGCAGTATGCTTAGGGTCATTGTCCTGCTGGAAGGTGAACCTCCGTCCCAGTCTCAAATCTCTGGAAGACTGAAACAGGTTTCCCTCAAGAATTTCCCCTGTATTTAGCGCCATCCATCATTCCTCCAATTCTGACCAGTTTCCCAGTCCCTGCTGATGAAAAACATCCCCACAGCATGATGCTGCCACCACCATGCTTCACTGTGGGGATGGTGTTCTCGGGGTGATGAGAGGTGTTGGGTTTGCGCCAGACATAGTGTTTTCTTGATGGCCAAAAGCTCAATTTTAGTCTCATCTGACCAGAGTACATTCTTCCATATGTTTGGGGAGTCTCCCACATGGCTTTTGACGAACACCAAACGTGTTTGCTTATTTTTTTTTTAAGCAATGGCTTTTTTCTGGCCACTCTTCCATAAAGCCCAGCTCTGTGGAGTGTATGGCTTAAACATGTCCTATGGACAGATACTCCAATCTCCGCTGTGGAGCTTTGCAGCTCCTTCAGGGTTATCTTTGGTCTCTTTGTTGCCTCTCTGATTAATGCCCTCCTTGCCTGGTCTGTGAGTTTTGGTGGGCAGCCCTCTCTTGGCAGGTTTGTTGTGGTGCCATATTCTTTCCATTTTTTTATAATGGATTTAACGGTGCTCCGTGGGATTATCAAAGTTTCTGATATTTTTTTATAACCCAACCCTGATCTGTACTTCTCCACAACTTTGTCCCTGACCTGTTTGGAGAGCTCCTTGGTCTTAATTGTGCTGCTTGCTTGGTGGTGCCCCTTGCATAGTGGTGTTGCAGACTCTGGGGCCTTTCAGAACAGGTGTATATATACTGAGCTCATGTGACACTTAAATTGCACACAGGTGGACTTTATTTAACTAATTATGTGGCTTCTGAAGGTAATTGTTTGCCCCATATCTTATTTAGGGGCTTCATAGCAAAGGGGGGTGAATACATATGCACGCACCACTTTTCTGTTATTTATTTGTTAGCATTTTTGAAACAAGTTATTTTTTTCATTTCACTTCACCAATTTGGACTATTTTGTGTATGTCCATTACATGAAATCCAAATAAAAATCCATTTCAATTACAGGTTGTAATGCAACAAAATAGGAAAAACGCCAAGGGGGGATGAATACTTTTGCAAGTGACATTCTTGAAGTCAAACTCGTATATTAGTAGTGCTCTATCAAAGGATTCTTATCCAGCCAGTTAAGATTGAATGAATTGGTTTTAAACCTAAAACTGCAGCATCTTAATTTTAAGCAAAACAAATATGAAAGGTTTTTCCCAACATTCTGAAGCTTTCTATACCTTGTGTGGTCATTGCTAAGTTTAACAATGGACCAAATGTCATTGATGACAAAAACGTGTCTTCCTCCATGGTGAACAACAGGCTTGTGGAATAATAATAATTTGGAGTTTTTAGTTCATTGTTTGCCGTAGGGGGTCCTGCGTGCTCTGGACATTACTAAATCAAATGAACAAAATTAGTAGAAAGATTTGTTATTTTGACTGAAAGAGACGAACTTCCCATCAATACTTTTTACAACCATAGTTCATGCAATTATATGTAATTTTACATGCTTTGAGACATTAGAAGAATGTTTTAATACCACAAAAATTACCGAAATGACCAACCAGAGATAAATATAAACGGCCTTGTCTTGAATGCAACCAATACTAAAATAAAGAGATGTACAATTTGTATGTCTCCCTATCTGAAGGCTCCTTTTCCTTTTTGCCCATGTGAACCAAAATAAAGTATGGCACAGAACCACAGCGTCACACACTGTCTTGGCTGATTTCGAATCTGCTCCCCAAAACTAACACATGACATTTCATAAGCTTGAGTGGGCAGGCAGTCAAAGAAGCTGAACCAGTTAGGCTAAATTAGAGAACAAACACTACACTTTAACACATCCTTGTAAAACATTTATTTTAAATCTTACTTTAGAAATTGGTCATTTCAAAGTAGACATGGTGTAATTCCATGAGAGGGGATGCATTCTATTTCACTACTATCAAGTACACTGATGGTTGGTCAGCTGGCTACAGTGGTTCATGTTTCAGTGGATGCATGTGCAACAATGATGGGGCTTAAGCCAGGAGCCATAGCCCCTTTAGTGTTAACCATGTTACTTGCTATTCATCCCAGTTCATATGCACCCTCTGCTGTTTGAGTCTTTGGTACTGCAATCATTTGATGTGTGCCCCCAGTGGCACAAAATATATTGCTTTTTCGTGCCACTGATTATCAGATCATCTTTGGCGTGACTAGGGTTGGAAAATCATGGTAACTTCCCAAAAATGTCCAGGTTTTCCAGAAATCCAAATTTCCTGCTTATTCTCTCCGAATTCCAGGAATCTTCCAACCGGGATTTCTGTGAAACCTTGGAATTTGGGGGTAAATTACCAGAATTTTCAATCTTGGGTTTGACCATCTGGAACTGACACAATTTAGCTCTTTCATTTAGAAATTGACATTAATTATGTTTTTCACTCGGTGCTGAAGCCGTAGAAGCCAGATCTTGGACTCATCAACGATCTCTCAACCCATCCATTGTCAACTAACTCCTACGCCCATTTTTTTAAAGGTTCAATGCAGCCGTTTTTATCTCACTACCAAATAATGTCTGGGTAACAATTAAGTATGTTACTGAAAATGTGCTGTTATTGGAGAGGTTTGGAACTCTCTTTCTTTTTGTTCTATTATCTAATTTACCGAATGGTGACCTCTCCATGGAAGGCCAAAACTACATCCCAGGATCAAGTTTCAAGTGGCCTTTTCAAACAGCTCTAACACTAAAAGGCATTGTCATAATTTTCACAGTTTCACAGTATGGTTACAACACAATCTCCATCTTTTTTGAACACATTTTACCTGTGTTTTCTGTAATACATATTCTCATATGAACATCAGGAACTAATTCATCTCACAGAAGTTTAACGCAATGCTGAAGCCAAGTGTAAGTGCCTTGGTAAAACAGTCATCACCACTGTTGAAACTGTGAAACTATCGAGCATGTTCTGCTCTCATTTCTTACCTGTTAGGCATAGCATTGTAGCTCTCCATCTCATCTTGAATTTGGGCATATCTCCACCACCTAAGAGAGAAAGATAATATCAGGTTTTCTACACATGTTCAAAACTAGACATTGAACTGATGTCTGTGCCCAGTGGGTACATGTGAAAATGTGATTACATGAATGTGAAAGCATTTGTTTTGTCTGTTAGGGTAAACGTTTTGCAATGGCCATCTGAGTCTCCGGACTTGAACCCCATTGAAAACCTGGTGTTTCAATTGAAGAGGGCAGTCCATAAGCGCAGATGAAGGATATCAAGGATCTGGAAAGATTCTGTATGGAGGAATGGTCTAAGATCCCTACCAATGTGTTCTGCAATCTCATAAATCATTTTAGAAAAAGGTGCCGGAGTATTGAAAACCGGGGTGCCAATAACTTTTAGAAAAAAGTATTACTTCTTAAACAAAGTATTTTTCTCTTTCTAAAAAAGTTATTGGCACCCCAATTTTTAAATCAGCTCTCGTCATTGCAGTTCTATTTGTAACATTCCTAATTTGTTGCCAAAACATGGCCCGGGTGGTAGTGTTGCTTCTTGACAGAAACATACCTAGAACATGGTGGCCATATTCTCAGAATATCAAAATTGTGTATATTTACAGTAACATGTCTTTACTTTCTCACATTTGCCATTTAAACAATGATGATGCCAGTTATACGAAAACAATACACAACAAAGAGTTCCATCTCAAAATCTTCATGTGGAAAAATAGACACATTGCAACAGAATCACTTGGGACCACTGTTGGGGGTAATAATTACTTACTGTAATATATTAATGTAATGACTAACAGAGTAATATAACGAGTTACTGTCTTCAAATATTGTGATATTATTTCAGTTACTTTTTCAAGATATATACAGTATATTTTTTAAAGCTTTGTCTCAGCGTTGATCTCTTAGTCCAGAAACACATCTGGAGGTCGTGCAAAAAGCCACAAAAATCCAGAAATGTGTGAAAAAGGCTAAATCTATACTCATTATGATAATAAACAAACATGCATACATAATATTTCCAAGTGTAAAGAAATGTTCATGTAAGAAATCCAAATGTTTGATAAATGCTATTCAAAATGACAATAATGACATTAAGATACAGTACCAGTCAAAAGTTTGGACACACCTACTCATTCAAGGGTTTTTTCTTTATTTTTACTATTTTCTACATTGTAGAATGATAGTGAAGACATCAAAACTATGAAATAACACATATGGAATCATGTAGTAACCAAAAAAGTGTTAAATAAATCAAAATATATTTTAGATTTTAGATTCTTCAAAGTAGCCACCCTTTGCCTTGATGACAGCTTTATACACTCTTGGCATTCTCTCAACCAGCTTAATGAGATAGTCACCTGGAATGCATTTCAATTAACAGGTGTGCCTTGTTAAAAGTTAATTTGTGGATTTTCTTGCCCTCTCAATGTGTTTGAGCTAATCAGTTCTGTTGTGACAAGGTAGGGTTGGTATACAGAAGATAGCCCTATTTGGTAAAATACCAAGTACATAATATGGCAAGACCAGCTCAAATAAGCAAAGAGAAACAACAGTCCATCATTACTTTAAGACATGAAGGTCAGTCAATCTGGAACTTTCAAGAGCTTTGAAAGTTTCTTCAAGTGCAATCGCAAAAACATCAAGCGCTATGATGAAACTGGCTCTCATGAGGACCGCCACAGGAAAGGAAGACCCAGAGTTAGCTCTGCTGCAGAGGATCAGTTCATTAGAGTTACCAGCCTCAAACATTGCAGCCCAAATAAATGCTTCACAAAGTTAAAGTTACAGACACATCTCAACATCAAATGTTCAGAGTAGACTGCGTGAATCAGGCCTTCATGGTCGAATTTCTGCAAAGAAACCACTACTAAAAGACACCAATAATAAGAAGAGACTTGCTTGGGCCAAGAAACATGAGCAATGGACATTAGACCGGTGGAAATCTGTCCTTTGGTCTGATGAGTCCAAATTTGAGATTTTTGGTTCCAACCGCTGTGTCTTTGTGAGACGCAGAGTAGGTGAACGGATGGTCTTCGCATGTGTGGTTCCCACCCTGAAGCATGGAGGAGGCGGTGTGATGGTGTGGGAGTGCTTTGCTGGTGACACTGTCTGTGGTTTATTTAGAATTCAAGGCATACTTAACCAGCATGGCTACCACAGCATTCTGCAGCGCTACGCCATCCCATCTGGTTTGCGCTTAGTGGGACTATCATTTGTTTTTCAACAGGACAATGACCCAACACACCTCCAGGCTGTGTAAGGGCTATTTGACCAAGAAGAAGAGTGATGGAGTGCTGCATCAGATGACCTGGCCTCCACAATCACCCGACCTCAACCCAATTGTAAATGGTTAGGGATGAGTTGGACCGCAGAGTGAAGGAAAAGCAGCCAACAAGTGCTCAGCATATGTGGGAACTCCTTCAAGACTGTTGGAAAATAATTCCTCATGAAGCTGGTTGAGAGAATGCCAAGAGTGTTTAAAGCTGTCATCAAGGCAAAGGGTGGCTACTTTGAATAATCTCAAATATACAATATATTTTGATTTGTTTAACAATTTTTTCATTACTAGATTTACATGATTCAATATGTATTATTTCATAGTTTTGATGTCTTCACTATTATTCTACAATGTAGAAAATAGTACAAATAAAGAAAAACCCTTGAATGAGTAGGTGTGTCCAAACTTTTGTCTAGAACATTTATATCTTAAGTTCTGAGAACATGGTAAGCACGTTCTTGGTAAGTATACAGTGGGAAAAAAAGTATTTAGTCAGCCACCAATTGTGCAAGTTCTCCCACTTAAAAAAGATGAGAGGCCTGTAATTTTCATCATAGCTACACGTCAACTATGACAGACAAAATGAGAAAAAATTCCGGAAAATCACATTGTAGGATTTTTATGAATTTATTAGCAAATTATGGTGGAAAATAAGTATTTGGTCAATAACAAAAGTTTCTCAATACTTTGTTATATACCCTTTGTTGGCAATGACACAGGTCAAACGTTTTCCGTAAGTCTTCACAAGCTTTTCACACACTGTTGCTGGTATTTTGGCCCATTCCTCCATGCAGATCTCCTCTAGAGCAATGATGTTTTGGGGCTGTCGCTGGGCAACACGACTTTCAACTCCATCCAAAGATTTTCTATGGGGTTGAGATCTGGACTGGCTAGGCCACTCCAGGACCTTGAAATGCTTTTACGGCCCACTCCTTCGTTGCCCGGGCGGTGTGTTTGGGATCATTGTCATGCTGAAAGACCCAGCCACGTTTCATCTTCAATGCCCTTGCTGATGGAAGGAGGTTTTCACTCAAAATCTCACCGATACATGGCCCCATTCATTATTTCCTTTACCGGATTAGTTGTCATGGTCCCTTTGCAGAAAAACAGCCCCAAAGCATGATGTTTCCACCCCCATGCTTCACAGTAGGTATGGTGTTCTTTGGATGCAACTAAGCATTCTTTGTCCTCCAAACACAACGAGTTGAGTTTTTACCAAAAAGTTCTATTTTGGTTTCATCTGACCATATGACATTCTCCCAATCCTCTTCTGGATCATCCAAATGCACTCTAGCAAACTTCAGACGGGCCTGGACATGTACTGGCTTAAGCAGGGGACACGTCTGGCACTGCATGATTTGAGTCCCTGGCGCGTAGTGTGTTACTGATGGTAGGCTATTGTTACTTTGGTCCCAGCTCTCTGCAGGTCATTCACTAGGTCCCCCTGTGTGGTTCTGGGATTTTTTGCTCACCGTTCTTGTGATCTTGTTTGACCCCACGGGTGAGATCTTGCGTGAGCCCCAGATCGAGGGGAGATTAGTCAGTGGTCTTGTATGTCTTCCATTTCCTAATAATTGCTCCCACAGTTGATTTCTTCAAACCAAGCTGCTTACCTATTGCAGATTCAGTCTTCCCAGCCTGGTACAGGTCTACACTTTTGTTTCTGGTGTCTTTTGACAGCTCTTTGGTCTTGGCCATAGTGGAGTTTGGAGTGTGACTGTTTGAGGTTGTGGACAGGTGTATTTTATACTGATAACAAGTTCAAACAGGTGCCATTAATACAGGTAATTAGTGGAGGACAGAGGAGCCTCTTAAAGAAGAAGTTACAGGTCTGTGAGAGACAGGAAATCTTTTTGTTTGTAGGTGACCAAATACTTATTTTCCACCATCATTTGCAAATAAATTCATTAAAAATCCTACAATGTGATTTTCTGGGAATTTTTTTTTCCTCAATTTGTCTGTCATAGTTGACGTGTACCTATGATGAAAATTACGGGCCCTCTCTCATCTTTTAAGTGGGAGAACTTGCACAATTGGTGGCTGACTAAATACTTTTTTCCCCACTGTATTTGACATTAATGGAATGGTCTCTTGGGAACATTCCTTGCACATCACCGGATCATTCCTAGTTAATGATCTAATGGCACTCTTAAGGGAACATTCTCTAAAGTTGTGGGAATATTTGTTGTTAGCTGGGTTACTGTACCTTTAGGCAACTACGGCAAATGTCTGAGGCCTCACATCATCAGGGGACTTGTGAACTTGGCATAATTTTCTTAAATAATACATTATTTCTGATTTCATTCCTTTCTCCTCCGCTTGAGGTCCTCCTCTGCTTCTGAATAATCTCCGATGTGCACTTTTAAAGTGGTTGTGACAAACGATTGGTTTCTGTTTTCTTCCTCTGAATTTGGCTCTGGCTTTTGAATGATTGGGGCTATTAGCTGTTACAACCAACGTCTGAAATCTATGACAATCAGGAACACATACAGTACATTTGGAAAGTATTCAGACCCCTTCAATCTTTCCACATTTTGTTACGTTACAGCCTTATTCTAAACTGGATAAAATTATTGTTTTTCCTAATCAATTTACACAAAATACCCCATAATGACAAAGCAAAAACAGGTTTTTAGATTTTTTTGCAAATGTATTGAAAATAAAAAACAGAAATACCTTATTTATATAAGTATTCAGACCCTTTGCGATGAGACTGAAATTGAGCTCAACTGCATCCTGTTTTCATTGATCATCCTTGAGATGTTTCTTCAACTTGATTGGAGTCCACCTGTGGTAAATTCAATTAATTGGACATGATTTGGAAAGGCACACACCTGTCTACATAAGTTTCCACAGTTGACAGTGCATGTCAGAGCAAAAACCAAGCCATGAGGTCGAAGGAATTGTCCGTAGAGCTCCGAGACAGGATTGTGTCAATGTACAGATCTGGGGAAGGGTAACTAAAAAATTGTGCAGCAATGAAGATCACCAAGAACACAGTGGCCTCCATCATTCTTAAATGGAAGAAGTTTGGAACCACCAAGACTCTTCCTAGAGCTGGCCGCCCGGCCAAACTGAGCAATCAGGGGAGAAGGGCCTTGGCCAGGGAGGTGACCAAGAACCCGATGGTCACTCTTATAGAACTCCAGAGTTCCTCTGTGGAGATGGGAGGACCTTCCAGAAGGACAAACATCTCTGCAGCACTCCACCTATCAGGCCTTTATGGTAGAGTGGCCAGATGGAAGCCACTACTCAGTAAAAGGCACATAACAGCCCTAAATGACTCTCAGACCATGAGAAACAAGATTCTCTGGTCTGATGAAACCAAGATTGAACTCTTTGGCCTGAATGCCAAGCGTCACGTCTGGAGGAAGCCACAGTCTGATGTCCTGAGCGCTCTGGAGCAGGTGGTGAAGCACGGTGGTGGCAGCATCATACTGTGGGGATGTTTTTCAGCGGCAGGGACTGGGAGACTAGTCAGGATCGAGGAAAGATGAACGGCGCAAAGTACAGAGATGTCCTTTTTTTTGTGTGTGGGTATTTTACCCCTTTTTCGTGGTATCCAATTGGAAGTTACAGTCTTGTCCCATCGCTGCAACGTGGAACGGACACGGGAGAGAGTCATGCGTCCTCCGAAACACAACCTAACCGAGCGAGCCGCACTGCTTCTTGACACAGTGCCCGCTTAACCCGGAAGCCAGCCGCACCAATGTGCCGGAGTAAACACTGTACACCTGGCGACAAAGTCAGCGTGCACTGCGCCCGGCCCGCCACAGGAATCGCTAATGCGCGATGGGACAAGCACATCCCTGCCGGCCAAACCCTCCCCTACCCTGGACGAATTTGTGCGCTGTCCCACGGGTCTCCCGGTCGCGGCCGGCTGCGACAGAGCCTGGAATCGAACCAGGAGCTCTAGTGGCACAGATAGCACTGCGATGCAGTGCCTTAGACCTCTGCACAACTCGGGAGTCTAGAGGTCCTTGATGAAAACCTGCATCAGAGCGCTCAGGACCTCAGACTGGGGCAAAGGTTAACCTTCCAACAGGACAATGACCCTAAGCACACAGCCAAGACAACGCAGGAGTGGCTTTGGGACAAGTCTCAATGTCCTTGAGTGGCCCAGTCAGAGCCCGGACTTGAGAGACCTGAAAATAGCTATGCAGCGACGCTCCCCATCCAACCTGACAGAGCTTGAGAAGATCTGCAGTGAAGAATGGGAGAAACTCCCCAAATACAGGTGTGCCAAGCTTGTAGTGTCATACCCAAGAAGACACGAGGCTGTAACTGCTGCCAAAGGTGCTTCAACTAAGTACTGAGTAAAGGGTCAGAATGCTTATTTATTATACATTTGTTTTGTCATTATGGGGTATTGTGTCTAGAAAAACAATTTAATCCATTTTAGAATAAGGCTGTAATGTCACAAATTGTGGAAAAAGTCAAGGGGTCATAATACTTTCCGAATGCACTGTATGTGTCTTCTATTTCCCTATACAATGCTCACAGGTCTTGTAGAACACATTTGAAGAGACTGTGACAAAACTGAAATTGAAAACATTGACAGATATTTTTTGTTACACACACACACACCAATTATTAACTGATGATCTTTCCCGGACTTTCCAATACCTTTCTGTTGCATTTCACTCACGTTGTGATGCAAATAATAGTTTTTACATCTTTCCTTTATTCAAGTCATTTGACATATTTTCTTATTAGCCTCATGAATATAGTAGTGATGAGAAGTTCAGCTCTTTTTACTGATTGGATCTTTTCGACCGTTCAGTCAAAATAACGAATCTTTCGACTCGTTTTGTTCATTTGAGTCAGTAATGCCCACATCACGCAGGACTCCCAACTAATGAATTGAAAACTCGAAATAGTAATTATTCTAAAAGCCTCTTCTTCATCATAAGGGGCTTATTGGAGCTGTCATTTGTGACAGAGACCTATAAAAGCTTCCTTTAAACAATTTACATTTGTTGATTGCTAGGCATATAAATACTATTTTTTATTTATACATTTGAAATTAGGTCTAGTTGTGACTGCAACCAGATTAGATCGTGAACGACTCTTAGTGGAATGCATTGGTTGACTGCCGTGAGGATGATAAGCACAATATTGTTTGCGAACTGCAGCACCCCAAATGATTTGTTCTTGAGTTCAAGTTTGTGGAGCAGAGGCTGTGTATGTTTTATTTCTACAAAGTTGTGTCCATCGTAACATTCAATAATCAATTAATTACATTAATTCTTGCACCTTCTCTGCATTAATAATTTTATTCTCTATGGAGTTAGCAGCATAGTCGATGTTGCCTACACACATACAGTGGGGAAAAAAGTATTTAGTCAGCCACCAATTGTGCAAATTCTCCCACTTAAAAAGATGAGAGAGGCCTGTAATTTTCATCATAGGTACACGTCAACTATGACAGACAAAATGAGAAAAAAATATCCAGAAAATCACATTGTAGGATTTTTTATGAATTTATTTGCAAATTATGGTGGAAAATAAGTATTTGGTCAATAACAAAAGTTTCTCAATACTTTGTTATATACCCTTTGTTGGCAATGACACAGGTCAAACGTTTTCTGTAAGTCTTCACAAGGTTTTCACACACTGTTGCTGGTATTTTGGCCCATTCCTCCATGCAGATCTCCTCTAGAGCAGTGATGTTTTGGGGCTGTCGCTGGGCAACACTGACTTTCAACTCCCTCCAAAGATTTTCAATGGGGTTGAGATCTGGAGACTGGCTAGGCCACTCCAAGACCTTGAAATACTTCTTACGAAGCCACTCCTTCGTTGTCCGGGCGGTGTGTTTGGGATCATTGTCATGCTGAAAGACCCAGCCACGTTTCATCTTCAATGCCCTTGCTGATGGAAGGAGGTTTTCACTCAAAATCTCACGATACATGGCCCCATTCATTCTTTCTTTTACACGGATCAGTCGTCCTGGTCCCTTTGCAGAAAAACAGCCCCAAAGCATGATGTTTCCACCCCATGCTTCACAGTAGGTATGGTGTTCTTTGGATGATACTCAGCATTCTTTGTCCTCCAAACACGACGAGTTGAGTTTTTACCAAAAAGTTCTATTTTGGTTTCTTCTGACCATATGACATTCTCCCAATCCTCTTCTGGATCATCCAAATGCACTCTAGCAAACTTCAGACGGGCCTGGACATGTACTGGCTTAAGCAGGGGGACACGTCTTGCACTGCAGGATTTGAGTCCCTGGCGGCGTAGTGTGTTACTGATGGTAGGCTTTGATACTTTGGTCCCAGCTCTCTGCAGGTCATTCACTAGGTCCCCCGTGTGGTTCTGGGATTTTTGCTCACCGTTCTTGTGATCATTTTGACCCCACGGGGTGAGATCTTGCGTGGAGCCCCAGATCGAGGGAGATTATCAGTGGTCTTTTATGTCTTCCATTTCCTAATAATTGCTCCCACAGTTGATTTCTTCAAACCAAGCTGTTTACCTATTGCAGATTCAGTCTTCCCAACCTGGTGCAGGTCTACAATTTTGTTTCTGGTGTCCTTTGACAGCTCTTTGGTCTTGGCCATAGTGGAGTTTGGAGTGTGACTGTTTGAGGTTGTGGACAGGTGTCTTTTATACTGATAACAAGTTCAAACAGGTGCCATTAATACAGGTAACGAGTGGAGGACAGAGGAGCCTCTTAAATAAGAAGTTACAGGTCTGTGAGAGCCAGAAATCTTGCTTGTTTGTAGGTGACCAAATACTTATTTTCCACCATAATTTGCTAATAAATTCATAAAAATCCTACAATGTGATTTTCTGGAAAAAAATTCTCAATTTGTCTGTCATAGTTGACGTGTACCTATTATGAAAATTACAGGCCTCTCTCATCTGTTTAAGTGGGAGAACCTGCACAATTGGTGGCTGACTAAATACTTTTTTCCCCCCACTGTATATGATGGACAGTTGTTGGTCGGAGCACGTCTCCAGAGTAACAGGAGGAGCCCGTATTAATCCTACTGTAGAATTAATTGCGGCAGGTCAAATGAACTACTAAAATGAATGAA
Organism: Coregonus clupeaformis; assembly: GCF_020615455.1. Taxonomy (NCBI): domain Eukaryota; kingdom Metazoa; phylum Chordata; class Actinopteri; order Salmoniformes; family Salmonidae; genus Coregonus; species Coregonus clupeaformis. The sequence continues at coordinate 9,419 of NW_025534381.1, read as the reverse complement.
TCACTCAGGAAAATGTATCATGACTCTCGAGTCAGTAAATATAGTAGTAAAAAATCTCAAACTGCACATCACTAGAACATAGCAACTTGGTTGCAGTTTGTGTCTGTGCTAGAATGGTTAAAAAGTCCATAAAATTAAGAAAAAAAACAAATATCGGTATTGGTCAATATTGCAAACAAAATATCAGATATACAGTAGGTATTGGCCCAATATTTACACATCATAAATCCCTAACTTGAAAGTGTAAAAACGGATGTAAAAATATGTAAAAATTACAATGGTCATATATCTTCAAACAGCTGCCCTTTTTCTGAGCTGCAAATTGCTTTTGATGAACAAATCGGTCTGGAATAAAAAATATATTATTGTGCATCCCTGTTCTATGTGGTGATGCACATACCTTTGCTAATGAAGGGCATGTCAAGTTTTTTTCAGTTAGCCCTTTCATTCAGCTTAGTTCACCTGAAAGAACTGGCCCCGAACAGCTATTTGTTCAGTAGCCATGACTGTCTTAAATAAACGTGGGCTGGGGCCTCAGACTGGGCTCTGCCTAGGGCTGTTGCAGTGACTGTATTACGAACAAACCGGCAGTCATGAGTCATGACCGCAGTAAAATTCTACATGACCTTTGAGTCATGGTAAGTTCCTCTTATGCACTCTGGACATGTGTTAGAAGTACCCAACTTGCTAACGATCATCAGGTCACTAATGGCCTGGTACTCAGGGCACTATTGTCCTTATTTCACCTTTATTTAACCAGGTAAGCCAGTTGAGAACAAGTTCTCATTTACAACTGCGACCTGGCCAAGATAAAGCAAAGCAGTGCGATAAAAACAACAACACAGAGTTACATATGGGGTAAAACAAAACATAAAGTCAAAAATACAACAGAAAAAATATATACAGTGTGTTCAAATGTAGCAAGTTATGGAGGTAAGGCAATAAATAGGCCATAGTGCAAAATAATTACAATTATTATTAACACTGGAATGATAGATGTGCAAGAGATGATGTGCAAATAGAGATACTGGGGTACAAATTAGTAAAATAAATAACAATATGGGGATGAGGTAGTTGGGTGGACAAATTTCAGATGGGCTGTGTACAGGTGCAGTGATTGGTAAGGTGCTCTGACAACTGATGCTTAAAGTTAGTGAGGGAGATAAGTCTCCAGCTTCAGAGATTTTTGCAATTCGTTCCAGTCATTGGCAGCAGAGAACTGGAAGGAATGGCGGCCAAAGGAGGTGTTGGCTTTTGGGTTGACCAGTGAGATATACCTGCTGGAGTGCATACTACGGGTGGGTGTTGCTATGGTGACCAATGAGCTAAGATAAGGCGGGATTTGCCTAGCAGTGATTTATAGATGGCCTGGAGCCAGTGGGTTTGGCGACGAATATGTAGTGAGGACCAGCCAACAAGAGCGTACAGGTCACAGTGGTGGGTAGTATATGGGGCTTTGGTGACAAAACGGATGGCACTGTGATAGAACAGCGTGTGCAGCCTGAGGCAAGGAACAGAGGGCAAGCTTTTTTTGCTACTTTCTCAAATCATCAATAGCCCATAGTTGCATCATGCAGCCCATATGTCTTTTGATTTCTAAGGCATTCTAAGGTTTGTATCATTCACAACTAAAGTAAGTTTCCAAATAACTCTAAATCTAGTCTATAGGACCTGTTTCAAATGATCACTATTACACTCAACATAGTCACTTCATATGCGCACTCGCTCGGGAATGTGAAAAATATCCTTTCTAGTTCAACTATTCTTCTTCTTACTATAAAATCATATAATATAAAATAATGGCATTGGACTTAAAAGCATATATAGTCTGCTAAATGAACAAGCCTACAGCCTATAGCTTGGCACCTAGCCAGATAACATACAGTAGGCCAACTCATATTCTGTTCTTCTGAAATACATTTTCTTCTAATTATAATGTTTCTTTAGACCTATCTAAAATAAATCATGGATTTATTGTGATGGTGTATCTTCAATTGATTTATTAAACTTTTAAATATAGATGTTTAAAAGGCTATGCGGTTTGTATGCGTGGAGACCTGGAGATGCTAACCATGTTTACGTTAATTACGGTCAATTGCATGACCACCACAGCCCTAGCCATGCCTGGGGCATCCAAATCACTAAGTCTGCCTGTGCCACTTCTAATCTAAATAGTTATGCTGCTATATAATAATATAATATGCCATTTAGCAGACGCTTTTATCCAAAGCGACTTAGAGTCATGTGTACATACATTTTATATCATAGCCTGAATAAATACTTAGATTATCTATGCCTGTTTCATGCTTGTGTTTGTAATAGCCTACTAGTTCAACAAACAAAGACATTTGTTAAACATGTCAATCATGAATTTTGTAGAACATGTCGAAGTTTGTAGGCTACAACAGAAAAAGACGTCCGATAATCGCCGTGGGGAGAAAGAAAATGTGCTTAGAAGCTTTTGTTGTTTACCTATCGGGAAGAGGAGTCAAGAGAATTCGTCAATTGATTCTCCGGAGACATAACTTTATGCTTTGTTTATGCTCTGCTTCTCTGGTACGTTGTTATATCTTTCAAGAGTGAAGGAGCAGTTGCTAATTGTTTGTACATTTTTGTCCAAGTTGATATTCTCACAATCAAGTTTTCCTTGCTCAAGTTTTTTTTTGTCAAGCAGGTGAGTTGTTCTTGTTTTTAGTGTTTTTGAGATCAAGCATTTATTTGTGAATGGCCACCCCCTTTTCCACACTGTTGTAGGTATGTTTGCATTACTCTGGGTAGTTACCCACCGGCCAGATCTAGGTTCAGCGTATATTCCCCAAATCCTAAAGTTATCTTTGATAGGGGGTAAAATGCAAGACTGACGATAACAGTAGTCTTAGCTTTCAGAGCCAACCTAATTTAGCTGATTATTCAGCATGAAAGTTCCAAACTGATGGTATAGGTGATGTCAATTAACTTCCTCACCCTTCAAAGATCAATAGAAACATTCATCAAGATTCAAGGTGATGGAAGTTGTTGATACTTTTGTTTATAATTTGCTATCAGACATACAGTGCCTTCAGAAAGTATTCACACCCCTTGACCTTTTCCACAAAATATTATATGTAGATTTTGATCCACTGGCCTACACACTACCCCTTAATGTCAAAGTGGAATTATATTTGTAGAATTTTTTTAAAAGTTGAAATCTCCTGAGTCAATAAGTATTCAACCCATTTGTTATGGCAAGCCTAAATAAGTTCAGGAGTAAATATTTGCTTATCAAGTCACATAAGTTGGATGGACTTACTCTGTGTGCAATAATAGTGTTTACATGTCCATACACACTTATCTGTAAGGTCCCTCAGTCGAGCAGTGAATTTCAAACATAGATTCAACCACAAAGACCAAAGAGGTTTTCCAATGCCTCACAAAGAAGAGCACCTATCGGTAGATAAAAAATCATATGAAAAAAAATACATTAAAAATCCTTAGGAGTCTATTGAATGTGTCAATCTAAGTAACACAATAAAATAAATCCCCTTCAAAATCCATCAGTTTAAGCTAGAGATATTGCATGGGCTGCGTCTCAATGCACCACATCCGGCTATGTTGGCCTTCCGCATCTGCGGTGGAAGGTGGCCGAGCTACAGCGGTGTTTGTCAGACCATGAGACATCCCAAAAATCGGTCTTCTCATGAAAACGTCTGCAGTGTCCGAACGGTTTGGCCTAAAAACTAAATGACCACTTTACGACCCCAACAAGTGTCACTGGTCTCATCTGAAGGTAACCCATACAAACAAATGTATATATTTCCTGAGCTTTCTTATATCTCCTAGATATAGGACGGACACTTCAAAACTTTATTCCTTATGATTATTTTTTGCCATTTATGAATGTGTTATTCAACGCGTTTCTACAGTGAGGGAAAAAAAGTATTTGATCCCCTGCTGATTTTGTACGTTTGCCCACTGACAAAGAAATTATCAGTCTATAATTTTAATGGTAGATTTATTTGAACAGTGAGAGACAGAATAACAATAAAAAAATCCAGAAAAACGCATGTCAAAAATGTTATGAATTGATTTGCATTTTACTGAGGGAAATAAGTATTTGACCCCCTCTCAATCAGAAAGATTTCTGGCTCCCAGGTGTCTTTTATACAGGTAACGAGCTGAGATCAGGAGCACACTCTTAAAGGGAGTGCTCCTAATCTCAGTTTGTTACCTGTATAAAAGACACCTGTCCACAGAAGCAATCAATCAATCAGATCCCAAACTCTCCACCATGGCCAAGACCAAAGAGCTCTCCAAGGATGTCAGGGACAATATTGTAGACCTACACAAGGCTGGAATGGGCTACAAGACCATCGCCAAGCAGCTTGGTGAGAAGGTGACAACAGTTGGTGCGATTATTCGCAAATGGAAGAAACACAAAATAACTGTCAATCTCCCTCTGTCTGGGGCTCCATGCAAGATCTCACCTTGTGGAGTTGCAATGATCATGAGAACGGTGTGGAATCAGCCCAGAACTACACAGGAGAATCTTGTCAATGACCTCAAGGCAGCTGGGACCATAGTCACCAAGAAAACAATTGGTAACACACTACGCCGTGAAGGACTAAAATCCTGCAGCGCCCGCAAGGTCCCCCTTGCTCAAGAAAGCACATTTACAGGGCCATCTGAAGTTTGCCAATGAACATCTGAATGATTCAGAGGAGAACTGGGTGAAAGTGTTGTGGTCAGATGAGACCAAAATGGAGCTCTTTGGCATCAACTCAACTCGCCGTGTTTGGAGGAGGAGGAATGCTGCCTATGACCTCAAGAACACCATCCCCACCGTCAAACATGGAGGTGGAAACATTATGCTTTGGGAGTGTTTTTATGCTATGGGGACAGGACAACTTCACCGCATCAAATGGACGATTGACTGGGCCATGTACCGTCAAATCTTGGGAGAGAACCTCCTTCCCTCAGCCAGGGCATTGAAAATGGGCCGTGGATGGATATTCCAGCATGACAATGACCCAAAACACACGGCCAAGGCAACAAAGGAGTGGCTCAAGAAGAAGCACATTTAGGTCCTGGAGTGGCCTAGCCAGTCTCCAGACCTTAATCCCATAGAAAATCTGTGGAGGGGAGCTGAAGGTTCGAGTTGCCAAATGTCAGCCTCGAAACCTTAATGACTTGGAGAAGATCTGCAAAGAGGAGTGGAACAAAATCCCTCCTGAGATGTGTGCAAACCTGGTGGCCAACTACAAGAAGCGTCTGACCTCTGTGATTGCCAACAAGGGTTTTGCCACCAAGTACTAAGTCATGTTATGCAGAGGGGTCAAATACTTATTTCCCTAATTAAAATGCAAATCAATTCATACAATTTTTGACATGCTTTTTTCTGGATTTTTTTGTTGTTATTCTGTCTCTCACTGTTCAAATAAACCTACCATAAAAAGTATAGACTGATCATGTCTTTGTCAGTGGGCAAAACGTACAAAATCAGCAGGGGATCAAATACTTTTTCCCTCACTGTATGGGCTATAGTAGTAAAGACCAAATTCAATATTTTATCAAATACTTTTAAATATGTTTGTTTTAAACCTAAAGTGGTCCTAAAATAAAACATCTAATTTAGGCTTTTAGAGGTTTTTTAATATCACTTTGAGCATGATGAAGTTATTAATTCCACTTGGATGGTGTATCAATACACCCAGTCACTACAAAGGTACAGGCGTCCTTCCTAACTCAGTTGCCGGAGAGGAAGGAAACTGCTCAGGGATTTTATCATGAGGCCAAAGCTGACTTTAAAACAGTTACAGAGCTTAAAGGCTGTGATAGGAGAAAACTGAGGATGGATCAACAACATTGTAGTTACTCCACAATACTAACCTAAATGACTGGAGTGAAAACAAGGAAGCCTGTACAGAATAAAAACATTCCAAAACATGCATCCTGTTTGCAACAAGGCAGTAAAAGTAAAACTGCAAAACATGTGTCAAAGAAATTTACTTTATGTCCTGAATATAATGCATTATGTTTGGGGTATATCCAACACAACATATCACTGAGTGACACTCTTCATGTTTTAAATCATGGTGGTGGCTGCATCATGTCATGAGTATGCTTGACATCGGCAAGGACTAGGGAGTTTTCAGGACAAAAATAAATGAATAAAGCTAAGCACAGGCAAAATCCAACACACACAGGGAGGCAAATTCACCTTATCATCAGAACAATTACCTAAAACATAAGGCAAAACTTTCACTAGAGTTGCTTACCAATACGAAATTGAATGTTCCTGAGTGTCCTAGTTACAGTTTTAACTTAAATCAGCTTGAAAATAAATGGCAAGACTTGAAAATGTCTGTCTAGCAATGATCAACAACCAACTCGACAGAGATTGAATACATTTTTAATACATCAAGAATAATGTGCAAATATTGTACATTCCAGGTGTACATAAAGAATCACAGCTGTAATCGCTGCCAAAGATGATTCTAAAATGTATTGACTCAGGGGTGTGAATACTTATGTCAATGAGATATTTTTGTATTTCCTTTTTCAGTATTAAACAAAAATGTCTAAAATTATGTTTTCATTTTGTCATTGTGGGGTATTTTGTGTAGATGGGTGTAACACAACAAAATGTGGAATAAGTCAAGGGGTATGACTACTTTCTGAAGGCACTGTATAATCAAAGAATCCTACTATGTCTGAGGTCCTTTCTTGAACTCACTTGGCCAACTTCTTGTTAAATGAATGATGTTGGGCCACAGGTCTACTTGGTGGCAAGATAATTTCATGTGATATAATTAGATTGGTGATTTTGGGAGGAGTTTCGATGTTTGAGTCTTGATTACTGTTTTGTAATTTCACATGAAATTCTGTTAAATACCTATTTTGATGACAAAATTATTAGATATCTTGATATTAAGAATTTTGTTTATATTTCACAAATGTCTTTTGATGGATTTTAGATGTGGAACTGCTTTTTTAAAGTTCAGATTTGTGTGTATAAAGTTTGCACATACAAAACTATTGAGTTTAAAATGATGAAATGCACAAATACTATCATGACAATGAAATTAGTTGGATAATGATAGATAAAGTTTATAAAGTAATGCTATAACATCAAAATCATCTGGAAATATTGCTAGCATTCTTACACTAAATTCAGGATCTTGCCTGCCAATTTCCTCTCACCTGAACTTCTTTGAAATAAATAAATGAAGTCCACTTAAAATGGTGATGGTCAACCAGGTATACAGGTCCAAAAGTATAGTGTCTTCTCTCTCTCTATCACCTCACGATCAGTAATGCCAGTACAACAGGAGAACCCAGGTATGCTCAATATGAATCTCCGACCGTATTTACAGCCTTTATATTGCAATTGCTGATCAACTGGTTGGGTGGCCTCAATGTCAACCCTTTTGTGTTGTTAGGACCTCTTTATAGATGAGAACTTTCCTAAACATTCCTCCACCCCCGGCAAATCCATCTACCCTACCCCACTGTGTAAAGACATCATCAGTGACATCTGCCTATCTGTTGTTTTTGTTCATTGTCTGATTGCAAAAGAGGTATCAAAATTATTTGCCCAACTGGTTATACCACAAGTCACAGATCATTGTTTTCTCAGACACACATGCGTAAATATATTCATGCAGAAGAGTAGACCACAATGCATTCTACTGAACAAAAATATAAACACAACATGCAACAATTTCAAAGATTTTACTGAGTTAGCTGGAAGCAGGTGCAGTTTAATAACAATGAACAAGGAACGATACAAAACAAGATAAGCGTCTGATATGGAAACACAAACAATACTACCTGATGACTGATAGCAAAAGAGTGCTATATAAAGGGTAAGTAATCAAGGAAGTAATGAAGTTGTCAAGCCCCTGGCTCTGGGGGACACTTGTATGTTGAGCCAGGGTGTTAGTTCCGTTGTGTAGAGTCTATGTTTCGTGTTTCTATGGTATGTTCTAGGTTATGTGTTTCTGTGTTGGCCGGGGTGGTTCTCAATCAGAGGCAACGAGAATCAGCTGTTGCTTGTTGTCTCTGATTGGGACCATACTTAGGCAGCCTTGTGTGCACTTGTTATTCGTGGGGTCTTGTTCCGTGTTGGTTTGTGTATGTTACCGAGGACTTCACGTATCGTTTTGTTGTTTTTGTTTGTGTGGTGAATTAAAAATAAAGTATGTACTCATATCACGCTGCGCATTTGTCCACTCCTTTTGACGATCGTGACAGAAGATCCCACCAATACTGGACCAAGCAGCGTGTCCAGGAGCACACGCAGGAGGTAATGTTATTGGATGTCCTCCTCGGTTGGGGGCAGATTACGGAGGAGGAGGCCGTCCGTTACCGGAGGGCGATGAAAGGGGAGACCCAGGCAGGAGAGGAGAAGCGGCGCCAACCGGGTCGTCGTCGGACAGGCGAGAGGCACCCCCAATCATTTTTTTGGGGGGGGGCACATGGCATGGACGATGGGGCTGCTGGAGGCAGATAAAGGGCGAGTTTGTGGACATGGAGAGAAGGCCACCAGGTTACAAGGGGCATTGGTCATTAGAGGGAAGGAAAGTGTAGAGGCACGGCGAGAGGTACTGAAGTGTGTTACCAGTCCGGTCCGGCCCGTTCCTGATCCCCGTATAAGGCCAGTGGTGCGCGTCGCCAGCCCGGCCCGGCCTGTTCCTGCCCCTCGCACCAAGCCAATGGTGCGCGTCGCCAGCCCGGCCCGGCCTGTTCCTGCCCCTCGCACCAAGCCAATGGTGCGCGTCGCCAGCCCGGCCCGGCCTGTTCCTGCCCCCTCGCACCAAGCCAATGGTGCGCGTCGCCAGCCCGGCCCGGCCTGTTCCTGCCCCTCGCACCAAGCAAATGGTGCGCGTCGCCAGCCCGGCCCAGCCTGTTCCTGCCCCTCGCACCAAGCCAATGGTGCGCGTCGCCAGCCCGGCCCGGCCTGTTCCTGCCCCTCGCACCAAGCCAATGGTGCGGCGTCGCCAGCCCGGCCCGGCCTGTTCCTGCCCCTGCGCACCAAGCAAATGGTGCGCGTCGCCAGCCCGGCCCGGCCTGTTCCTGCCCCTCGCACCAAGCCAATGGTGCGCGTCGCCAGCCGGCCCGGCCTGTTCCCGCCCCGCACCAAGCCAATGGTGCGCGTCGTCAGTCCGGTCCGGCCTGTTCCTGCTCCCCGCACCAAGCCTGTGGTGCGCGTCGTCAGCCCGGTCCGGCCCATTCCTGCTCCCGCACCAAGCCTGTGGTGCGCGTCGTCAGTCCGGCACAGCCCGTGCCCGTTTAACCGGTGCCTGGTCAGGTACCGGTCAGCTGCTCCACACCGGACCCTAAGCAATCTGCTCCACCGATGTCCAGTCCAGCTCCAGCCAGCGGGACCAGACCAGGGGCGCTACAGGGGGGTTGTTAGAGGGTGGTGGTCACGCCCGGGC